>NW_028297431.1:4906377-5129200 GCF_049724085.1 Artemia sp. Qi Xiang Cuo
CTGAGAGACGATAAGCTCTGAAGAATTGATGCAGGTGTGAATCTAGCTTAAGCTAAGAAGCAGAAGTCCAAAAAGTCCCCTGGGGAAGACTGGATTGCAGCCAAAATGATTAAATGCTCACTAGCTGCATGTATAACTGTGTGAACTATGTCTTTTTATATAATTTGGAGAACACAAAGGATGAAATTCCTAAGGATAATGTTACATAGGCCCTGTTTGAATTGCAGCTTTGAAATTTGAATCCTGAATAGTGTAGCAAAAGAGAATTAGATGGTTTTTGTGGATTCAAACAAGACTAAAGATGATGTAACACAGGCCTGTTTTAATTGCTACTTGGAATTTCCAAAAAAAAAAATATAACTCAGTATAGTTCATTGGTCTATATATCCTAAAAAGACAAATGTCTAAAAAAAATTCTTTGTATATCAGAAATCAAAGGATTGGATTGAAGTTTTGCAATTGTTGAGCACATGTTTTCTTGCCTGCTTTGCATGGCATTAAACATTTAAAACACTAAACCCAAACCAGTGTTGGAATTAGTGTAAGATAAAAGTTACTACTGGGTAATGGTAAGTTTTAGGTCAAACTTACTGGTAAGTTTTATAAATGGTAAGTTTAAGTCTTTGATGAACAAAAATGTTCTCAATTAAAACAAGTCCATCCCTAATAGAGCTGCCACTTTGCTAAAATCTATTGTAAACAAATTTTCATTCATCAGATTGGGTCATACCCCATTGAGCTTATGCTGATATCACTCTATTTTACTACCCCTTTGTCATTTTGTGCCTGAATAAAAAAGAAAGAAAGGATACACAACGAGTCAGTCAGTCTGAATATATAAGAAGTTCATACAAGAGGTCAATTTAATTTGGTGAGTTTTTTACTCAAATTTTCTGACTGGCTATCTTTAACTATAGAATAACAAATCAGCAAATTATATATCTGCCTCTAATACAGGTAGTAAGGCCTATTAATAAAAGATATTCCTGTCCTACCAATCTGCATGCTTCATGAAAGAGTTATGGGAACCTTAACAGTGTACGTCAATTGATAGAAGGTGTGATATAAATGAGGATATCAGAAAAGTGCTTTTTGATGATATAAAATTGGATCAATTAACAGCCTGTCTGAAATTCTTGAAGCCAATTTCACTTGGCTGCCACTTCTTTGAAGGAAATGAAGCTTTTGCTTTGTGTGCCATCCAGTACTTTAATTTGCTACAGCTGCATTTCCAGGAGACTGTACTGTTTTGCCAGTCTCAAAGGCTGAGGAAAGGAAACTCCACAAGTACCTAGACAATATTAGGATATTTGCATATTACCCTGGTCTGGCTGCAGCTACTCTACTTGATCCACTTTTTGGTGCAAACTCACTGACACAGGATGAATTCAGACATGCAGTAAGTTGAATCAATGAGCTTGCTAAATTTTCCTACCTATTTTGGAAGGATGGTGATTCTTTTAACAATAATCTGAAGCTGACTTTGTTGGGGTCTTGAACACAGAACTCTAGCTACATCTCCAAAAGTGGCCCATTTTCCAATTCATTGTACCTTAAAACTGCAAAAGCTGTCAAATTGACAGCTTGTTGGTAGGCTGTTTTTTTTGTGAAGTTGGTGCTTACAAGGGTGGCTGTAAAAATCTCAACAATTTGTGTTACTGTAGCCTCATGCAACAGACTCTAGTCAGGTTTGCATACAAAGATTTCAACAATTTGTGTTACTGTAGCCTCCTGCAATAGACTCTTGTCAGGTTTGCATACAAAATTTGAAACAGCAACTACATTTTGTCTAGCTCCTCTAGTTTTTGCATAGCTAATTTGAAACTTTTGTGGAAGAATTTTGAGTTTTTCTGTTAAAAAGAAAAAAACAATAATTCTACCAACACAATGGGTGCAAGAAAAAGATCAATATGTTTACATTGTTAGACTCAAAATGCAAAACTACATTGAAACCTCTCTTCACCTTTCAAAATTAATAATATTAAGAAAAGAAAAGTTGCACAAAGAAAACAATTGGTGTCTTTCTTCCTTGTTGTTATAAGAATTCTTGAAAGCTACTAAAATTTCCCAGATCCAAAATGTTTTTCATAACAGGAGTGTTCTTTAAATATTCCTAATTCCAGTCAAAAATTGGTAATTAATTCCAAGACTGTATAGTAATATAAACACCATTTAAGAACAGAGATAAGTAATTTTTCAAATTTAATGGAGATATGTTTACAAGCTTGTAAAAAGCCTGTCTCTCAAATTAAAACTGAATAGTTTTTGTCTAGGTTAGTTAAGAAAACTACTAGAGACAGTACCAAAGGTATGTAATGGTATCATATTTTAAATAAATATACAGGATCAGTCAAAGCTATTTTTGGAGCACTGTTTACTACATGTGTCCTTCTCAGGTAATCAGAATAATCTTCATACCAATGCAGTTGTATTTATCACTTTATCTAACAGAGGGATTAGTAGGAAAAAATAATGAGAAGGTGGTGAGGGGGTAAACTTGTGGGAATGGGATATTGGAGCCACTCCAAGCCTTTATATCAAATATAGCAATTAGTCTTTTGTGGTGCTACAGTCTGCTCCACTTGTTTTAGTCTATGTTTTTTTGAGTGATGCCATGTTGTTTCACAAGGCCCAGCATAAGGCAGACAGCCTTCAGCAATCTATTTTACAGAGCAGTGATTGGCCTGGAAGGATGAATACTTTTGGTGGGGTTAATTACTGCTGACCTTCAGGTGTCTAAAGATCAGGCTTAGTCAAGAAGGGTTCACTAAGAAAAGTCAGCTACAAGACCAATTTTGTCAAAGTAGAAATGAAGAAAAACAAGCTGTGAAAAACATATTCTGAAATGGAGACTTTAATTAGGAATGCTAATCAAAAGACTCTCACATAGCAAATAGAACAAGACAAGGAGAAAAATAATTAGCACTATTACAAATTTTTCATCAGGCTAAGTCACCTCAGACACATTGGTGAATATTTCTCCTAGTCTGTTTAAAGCTAATGGTTTGGCTATATCCCTAGACATTTCTTAGGTTCATAAGTCATTTTTAAAGCATCATTCTTCTTAGATTTGGAACAGTATTCCTTCCACAGTGAAGTTGAAACTTAAAACAAGCAGAAACAAAAGTTTGTAATCAGGTAAAACTCCAAATGAAACTAAAAATGAACAAATAAAAACCTCAAAGGAACAGGAAACAGAATGAAAACCAAGTAAAACTTGAAGCAAAGAGAAATCACTATCAATTAATAAGTGGTGTCAAACAACTTTATCCAGGAAGAGTTAAATCTGGCACCTCACAACCAAGTGTTAGTCTGAAAATTTCCCAAAAACTGTTATTTTTTTAAAGAAATAGCATTCTTCTGCATAATATTTAGCTACATAGTCCTCTTGCCTTAAATGCCCTCAGTTTTGACCTTAGTCCTTGATTCCTTTAGCTTTTACTTATGTTTCTCATTTGAGAAGAGTGTCACTTGCTTGTGCTATTCTCCTTTCTATGTTTTATCTCAACATCCATCATTAGTTGCAACAATACTCAAGTAAAGAAACTGCTATTATAAAATTCTAAAAATCTATTTCTTTAGCCATTTCAGCATGTTATCATGGTCCTCAGTGGACAGGGAATGTTGGGGAGATGGTGAACTTTGTCAAAACACACTAGGTCCAAATATTTTAACCATCTGTTAGGAATTGCATCAGCCTGTCAACCACATCCTCATTCACCTCAGTTGCTTGGACCTTGTCTGCTCAACTTGTTTTAGTCTATATTTTTTGGAGTAATGCCAAGTTGAGTTTCACAAGGCCTTTGTCTTTTTTTGACAGACTTTGACAAATACCTTTGCCAAATCCAGTAGTGTTTTGTCAAATGGGAACCCTTTTGTGTCCTCTTTGCTACCACCCTTGTGCATGGGGTTAAATGGGCTATACACCAATTCTGTAGGATACACTTTTCATCACAATAAAATAAAAGTTCAAAATAGGGATAAAATTCTTTTATTGATTTCTGAAAAGGGTAAGGGGGCCCAACAGTTGAACATGCAATTCTCTTAGAAGCCTTAGGGGTACACCATCAAGTCCTGCTTAGTTTTTTGTTGTTAAATTTTTTGTAATGTATATATACCCCTTATTGCCGGGACGCCGGGAAGAGGGGCTTGGCTGGAAGATGTGGGGGGGTGGGGCCCTGGAAGAGGGTCAGTATCAGGTGGAGCAAATACAGATGTAAACTGCCTATTTACACCATTGACAATTTCTTTTGGGTTGTTTACTACATGGTTATTCTCTTTAAGTTGCATAACCAAGTGTCTGTCAGGTTTACAGGTTTTGGCAGCCTCCAACATAGGAAGCCAATGCTTTTCTTTTTATTTCTTGCTCTTTTTATTTTTTTATTTATTTTATTTTTTTGGTTGTAAATGGTAGTGTTTTGGGTTTATTATTTAGCACAATGTTTATAAATTCGAATTTTTGTGAAATCAGATTCAATGTATTTGGAATATATTACTTTCGAATAATTAATTTTTAAATGAATAACATGTTTTTAACCACTTTTAAATCCATTTCTTGTGGTAGTTACAGTTTTGTGTGGTGATAAAAGTAAGTTACCTTTTGGGGCCCCTTTAAGGGCTCAAAATGGACTTTCCCCAAGAAGCAGTTATTGTATTTGGAAAGAGTATAAAAAAGCATAAGAGATGTATTCCCTTTCTTCCTAGCTAAATTATATGAAAAAAGAAAAAATTACCTGAAATTTTTAAATTATAATAATTAGAATGTTTAAATTAATTCATTTTAAAAAACTTTCCACAAAAAAAGTTTCTCAAAGAAAAGTAAGTAGTCACATTAAATAAAAACATGAGCAGAAATACAGTCAAATAATTTTTCAAGCATAAAACTACCATCAATCATCATCAATAAATAAGAAAACAAACAGAAATTGCAATAAATAACCATGTCAAACTCAAAATAACCATAAACTGGGAGGAGTAGGGATGAGCCCTGCCGTGCCTTCTAAAGACCAGAACATAATGAGCAATTTACTGGCTTTTTGACAATCTGCATGTGGACAGTGTGTCTTGATTTAGTTGAAACTCCCTTGTAAACATTCTCTGAAAGTTTCACCTTAATTCTATTAGCCTGGCCAGTTGAAATAATTTTAGTAGTAGAAGTATGTATATGGTGCCTTTTGGTTTGTTTATTTCAATATCTACCTCAACATACCCTGAAAGTTTCTACTTAATCATCTAAGTTCTTCCTGAGATGTTGCTGACACATCTTTTTGACAGCATACATGCTCATAGTGTTTTTCCCCCAAAAGCTTCACCTTAATACCCTTAGCATCAGTAGTAGCAATAGTTGTAGCAGTAGCACTGTGTATTTTGGACCTTTTTTTACATCCCCCAACACTCGCTGAAAGTCTCAACTTAATGTTGTAAACAGATCTTGGGACAATGCTGATATATCCTTTTGACAACCTGTACAGATACTTAGTGACTTTTGATTTATTTCAACATTCCCTGAAAACTTCATCTTAATACACTTAGCTTTATTAGCAGTAGTAGTAGTACTAGCATGTAAATATTGCCTTTTGTTTAGTTCAACATCCCCTATGACAAGCCATGTAAGTTTCAACTTAATGCTCCAAGCTGTTCCTGAAATATTGGTAATACACCATTTTGATGACAAAAATGTCCCTGAATTTTTCACCTTAATACCCTTAGCTTTAGGAGCAGCAGTATTAGTAGTAGAGCAGCATGCAAATATTACCTCTTGCTTTGTCCAATATCCCCCTTGACAAGCCCTGTAAATTCCAGCTTTATGCTCCAAACTATTCCTAAGATATTGCTGTGTTTTGATCCAAGACTTTTTCTCCCTCAATATCCCCTGAAATTTTGATCTTTTTATCCTAAACCATAGTGGTAGTAGTAGTTATAGTAGTGCATCCATACCTTGCTTTACAGCTTAGATATTGTACATAAAATAATAACAGACTCCAAAAATTAACAATAACCTATAAACAAAAATCAAACAACTTCATGTTCCATAAAATATGTGTATGTATGCATGCATCATTTTTTTTTAATGGCTGTAATCTGAAGACTATGAAGAAATAGTAACCTGTAGATCACTGTTTTCATCATTTTTTTTTATGATAAGGATGTCCCTGGCTTTAGAAAATTTTCTTAATGTATTTTGTCTTTTCTTCTTGTCTATTTTGTTCTTCAGTGATTCATGACACAATGGCTGAGTTATTTCCATAAGAAACCACTACATTTGATGTCAGAATTATTTTCAGGGAGGATGTTTATTCCTTGTTTGAAATAGGAAAAAACCTTCAACAAGTTATTTGATGTTAGCTGTTTGGGTACAACAGGCTCTTTCTGATCATCAAATGCCACTTCTGCTTGCAACTGAATGAGTTCCTCATATGAAGTTTGCTCAATGAGTTTACTATCAGCTTCAAGTAGATCAAGCACATCATGTTCATTCAAAACTTCCAAAAAAAAGTGTACATCAAGATTGTACTTGTGCAAGATTAGCAACATGTCTCCCCAGAGACATAGTTATTGGATATTTCAACTATGCTGAACAAGATGGCTATCTAAAAATTTGAATGGGACGGGTTTGGGGGAAGAGGTGTGTGGAAGGGGCAGGGTGCCCTCCGATCACTTTTGACTCCAAAAGGACCCTAGAAATTTCAATTTTTCCATTTGCTCCTTCTGACGTTTCTATGGCAACTCCTTTCATGAAAAGTAACTTGATGAAATAGAAAATTAAAATTCAATGTGACCACTTTGCTCTTTACTTAGGCAGCAGGGTTCGGACTCACCTATAAAGTCCAATAAATTCCTATATTTTAATCCACTCCTATAAAATGCCTATATTTTGGCTAAAATCATATTATTCCTATATTTTTGGCTGAAGAGCACTAAGAACATTGCTCATGATTTACAATTTTTAGTGCTTGTTAAGTAGGCCAAAATGTGCTTTTCTTTGCTTTTGACTGTGCTTGTAGACTGTGCTGTCTTTTGGTGTAGATTGATAATTAATTGCAACTGTTGAGCTGTTTGAACTTAAATAATACTTTGTGTTGGGCTTAGTAATCTGCTTCTGCCTGGGCTATGCTCCTGTGTTGACATAGTAGCCTATGTTTTGTTTTTTGTCATGTTGGGCCTGTCCAAAATGAGCAAAGATCAGTATATAGGCTAGCAGTCTCTGCTTAATGAAATTGGAGTTCTTTCTTGCAACTTGTGTGTTTCCTGGCTGAACGAATGCAATAAAAGGCTGATGTGAATACAGCCCAGTTTCAGACATATCCACATTCTTCTTTTTATGGCCTTTTAATTGTGAGATGCTATTTTGCAGGTGATGTTTGGTAATTAAGTATGGGGCCTTCCAAGTTTAATAGTTCATGGCTTGCTAAGATGGATTGCAGTGGTAGAAAGATTGGCAAATGGTGTAAGACTGGGAACAACCAGTACTTGTTCTTTTGCAAACTCTGCTTGAATTATCTTGGTTGCACAGCTGGGGCTGCTCAGCTAAACCAACATGTGCAATCTGCAGAACACAAAGCTACAGTTACTGCTCAACTACATCCACTACAGCTTCACCTGACCAGACAATTTCGAGTTGATGAAACAACCAAGGATAAACTATTAGTTAGTACAAACATGTTTTGTGAGTGTGATGCCACTTATTAAGCAGAGTTAATATGGGCACTTCAGATGGTACAAATTCCCATGTCTGCTAACTCTTCAGACCATATGGTTGCAACCTTCCATGCAATGTTCCATGGTAAGATCCCCAACGGAATGTCTTTATGTGCAAAGAAACTCACGTACCTGATCACCAATGTACTGCATCCTTACTGTAAGTAAATGCTTGTGAAGTACATTCAGTCATATTTTTACAGACACATTGTTGATATTGGTCCTCATAAAGAAACGAAATCCAGAGCAGACATTTATGCACAAGTTTTATGGGCCACGAGACAAATGATGACCTGTATAGGAAGATTATGTCAGTTATAGAGCAGAATCAGCTGCCATTTGAAAAACTGATTGTGCTTGGAAATGAAAGACCAAACGTCAACAAAAGCGTTTGGAACAAGTTCAATGCCAAAATAAAGAAAGTGATGGGAAAGGGCATGTTGAACATTGTCACTTGCAACATCCATATAATCCATAATGCTCTCTTGAAAAGTCTTCAGGTCTTTGGAGAAGAAAGTTCCAACTTTGTTATTCTTGTGCATTCATTTTTGATGGCTGGCCTGCACGTTGTGAAGACTATCGAAAGTGCCAAAAGAGAGTGGGAGTGCCAGATAATGCTTTCATGAAGCATATCCCAAACCTGTGGCTGACGATCGGACGTGCCCTTGCTAGAATCATGCAGCAGTGGCCGGCAATCTTAGAATACTTTCTGTACTTCATGCCAAGAGAGAAGAAACTGCAGAATCTTCTGTTCACTCCCAAATTTCGGAAGATTATGGCTTATATCAAAAGTGGTGACGATGAAGGCCCTACTCGATTTTGTTCTAGCCTCAGCAGAATTATTCATGAGTTTCACCCAACTGTTCCAGAAAGAAGAGCCTCTCATTCATGTTCTGCACTCAGAGATCAAAAGACTTGTTGTGAGGATTGCAGACGGGTCCTTACTCCAGATTTTGTGACCTAGACTGAAAATCTCTCACCACAAATGTTGAACCTTGCTAAAAATTTGCAGAAAAGCCCATAGTTTCAGAAAATGTGCAACAAGCTTTTGGTGAGAAAGCAACACTGAAAGATAAGGCCATTTTCTATGTCAATTTGCGGAAACATTTTATTGCGGGTATTTGCCATATTTTGAACAAATATCCTCTGAAAAAGGATGGTTTTCTAGAGGCTTTATGCTGTTTGAGTCCAATCAACATGAAGGATTCAAGAAGCATTGCAGGCATAGGGGCTGTGGCACGCGAGATTGCGATTGGAGAAAGCTCAGACGTCGTCCAGGCTAATTGGCTGCTTTTGCAAACGGAAACTGGACCCCATGAGGACATTACTTGGATTGATCATTTTTGGAGCCATTATTTTGGACTGGTGAATGAGCGCGGGGACAGCAAGTACCAGGCTTATCAAAGCGGTGCTGACATTGGTGCATGGCAGTACAGATATTGAGTGTGGGTTCTCGTGTTCTGGTAGGATTCTTGGTGAAGACCAGGTATTAATGTCTGAACGTGTTGTGGATGAGACTCATGGTATATGACACATTCAGGCTTTATGGAGGAAAACCAGGACGGTTTGTTATTACAAAAGAGCTGTTGAATCTTGCACGTTCTGCACGGTATTGGTATAAACAATATCTGGATGAAAAGAAAAAGAAGAGATATCCAAGAAGGAGAAAGCAGCTTTTGAAGAGGACAACAAGTAGAAGTGGCAGGAGGTCCATGACAAAAAGAAAGAAATAGAAGATCTGGAAAGCAAAAGGAAAAATAGTAACAGATACTCACAAAGTAACTGACAGAATGAAGAAGGTTGCCAAGTCCAAGAGTTCGATAGACATTGCCCTAGCTGTTTCTTTGCTCAAAGGAGCTGTGAAGTCCATAACAAGTGAAAGAGAGCAGATGACGGGATCTCCAAGAACGGAGCAGTCTCTTGCAAAGAAAAAAACTGACCTCATATCAAAATTGATGCACAACAAGCAGCAAGAGTGATTCCAAGTATTTTACCTGTGTCAGTAAATTGTTTGCACAATACTGTTATTTTTTTTTTTTTTTTTTTTTTTTTTTTTTTTTTACTATTTGTACAGTTTGTGTTTGAAATTAAAATAAAAGAAAAAAAAATGTAGAAACTCGATAAATGACGAATTTATGTTACTAGATATCCCACATCATCTAACACAGATCTGATCCTGAGGACTTGGCCTATATTTGGGCCTGGGAAATCCTATAAAAATAGGACAGAGCCTATAATATGAAATGAACCAACCTGTCCAAACCCTGAGGCAGTGCTATTGTACAACCTATGGTCATATTATCATGTTTCCTTCCATTAATATACATATGTAACTCATTTAAGATATATTTTATCCAATATTCTACACAACCACTTAGACTAAACTGTATTTCTTCAAGTCTACAGGGTATAACCGGTTTACTACAGAACTAAGAATGGAAACAACAACAACACTGATAAATTATTAGGGCTAAATATAGTCCATCAGAGAGGGGGGGGTTAAATGTTAGGGTGACACGTAGTCTGTTGAAAATGAGCATAAAATAAGGAATTTAATGATACAACTTTCATTGTGATGAATTTATGGTTTAGGTGTTTCTGTGTATTTTGGGAATTAGTTGAGTAGGTGAATGAAATTTTTAGGAATTAATCTAGGGCCAAAAATACATTTGGGATAGAATTATCAAGCTACTATGTTTACCTTTTTTTTTTTTAATACGCCCTGACTACATCCTGAGCTCTTTTTATGGTTGAAACCGCCTTTGGATAAATTTATCCAAAGCAGAATATTCAGTCATTAAGACCGTTTTCAACAGAATCTACTGGCATTCTAGCTCCTTTCCTTCAGACTCAGATTGAGATGACTGTGCCTGTTGAAAAGCAGTATGGAAAGCAGTTGAAAAGTAGTATGGTTGAAACCGCTTTTGGAAAATACCCTGCAGCTAAACTAAGAATGAGTCAGGTTAAGAGAAAACTAATCAAAAAATAGTGAAGCATTCTATCTCAGTCCTGTTTATTGTCCCTTCTAAATGGACAACTTTATTCTAAAGTGATTCTTGGAATTAGCAATGCAAGGCTACAATTTTATAACATACAGATTCATAATCATCATTAAATGCTAGCACTCTCTGGAGGGGAAAGGAGTGGTGGTATGTTTATCAAAGTATCTTCCCAGGACATTATTATGGCTGTGGATACATTCTTGCAAATTTTATTCTCCAAAGTTAACTGCTTTCCTAGATAGCAAAAAAGTTCCTAAACTAAAATTTATCCAAAGGCAGTTTCGACCATAAAAAGAGCTCAAAATTGTAATTTGAAAATGCATCTTTTTTAGTTTAGCATGTCTACTTCTCCACCCCCTATTCTGCACATTGACCATTTCGTTTTACACACTTTTCAAATGTAGGCTACTTGTAATAAGCAAGAATATGCACATGCTTCAAATGAATCTTGAGTTAGTGTGCTTGTAGAAAGGTACTAATCTGTTGGGGTGTTGGTCAATGCTGCTAAGACAAGAGTTCCTCATTTGCAAGTCATCCTGAACATCTGGGCTACACAGTAATGACTTGCAATGCACTTGCAGAATGGCCATCACAGATGGCCATTCTGTTCATTCAAACCATTCTCTGAAGTACCTTGGTGTAACATATGGAAATAATATAAAAATAGTCAGAGAATCATAGCTGAAAGCTTTATAATGCATTTAAGAGATAGTTATACTAAAATGGCTTCACTGAAATTTAGTTTAATTTGAAAAATTTTGTCATGTCTTTATTTAAGTTTCTTTGCCAGTTATTTATTGTGTTCTACCAATGAGGAATGGCCTTTCAAATACGGAGAAAAAAGAATTAGATTAGCTGTTTTCAAGTACCTGAAGTTTCTACTCCAACTCCCTCTTTAAACCAGAAGGACATACCTGGAGAATGAGTATAAATTATTCAATGTTTTAATTCAACTACCTCATCTTGAAGACCATGCTTGCATAAAAGCTGTAGAAATATTCTTTTTTGGAAAGTTTTTTTAATTAATTTCTGTTTGTTTTTGATTGCCAAAGTTTCAAATTTTTCAGTATTGCCAATTTCTACTTCAAATTTCTTTTCAATGTCAAAGTTTCATAAAAGTATTCACAAATCAAGGTGATGTTTTTTCAACTTTAAATTTTAAAATTTCAACACAAGTCTCAACAGACCCTGAAAGTATTCACAAGTAGTTACAGTTGCAAGATGTTGCAACTGGATGTAGTCAGAGTTACATGCACAACCAGTTTCAGTTGCAGCCACAATTGTAGCAGTAGTGTTTGTGGTGCTGAAAGTTTAGAGTTAATACCCTTGTCTGTTCCTAAGATATTGCAGATAGTCCTTTTTGATAACTTGGATACATATAGTTTCTTTTGATTTAGCTACATACACCTCAACATTTCAATAAATTTTGCTTCAAGACACTTAACATTTTTGAAAACACCCAGGATTGAACATTCCCCCTTTCCTACTGATTCATTAAAAAAAAGAAGTGTATAGAATCGTAAAGTCCATATTAAAATTAAGATCAGCAGGAATAAATTTCTATTAATTCAAACTCAAGATGACCAAAAATTACTGAAACTTAAATTGAATATGTAAATAAAGCTTAAAACAAACAAAAACCACTACAAACAAGAGTTTGGTTACTGTCCCCTTTCCTTAACTGTGAAAGTCTAAAGCCTACTGTGTCAATTGCAACACTGAAAATAAAAATTACACAGAAATAAATCTTGAACTGATGAGCTTTCAGTAATTAATATCATTATATATCAAATATTCAGTTTAATTTCATTAGTTCTTCCCACAACTGTTCAAGACCCATCTAGTTTTCAGTAAAGTACCAATGATGCAGTAGGCTTTAGACTATCACTGTTAAAAAAGGGAGAAGTAGCCAAACTCTTGTTTGTAGTGATTTTGTTTGTTTTAAGCTTGATTCATATATTCAACTTAAGTTTTACTCTTTTTAAGATTTATTTATTCATTTATATTAGTACCTGTTGAATGTTTGTTTTACTATGATTGTTTATTTATGTTCTTTTCGTTTTGGGTTTCGTTCAACTTTTAATTGTAATTTCTGGTAGTGTTTTTTTTTTATTATTATATTAATTTATTTCTGCTAATCTTAAGTTTAACATAGCCTTTACGTTTCTTTGAAAAGCTCTTTTAATTAATTTCTTTTTGTTTTTGATTGGCAAAGTTTCGAGTTTTTCAACATTCTAAATTTCAGAATAGAAATTTTTTCTTCAACATCAAAGTATCAATGCTAGTATCAAATTGAAGAAAGTGTCAAATTAACAATAAGAAACCTGCTCAACTTACAGCCCTTGCACTATGAGTCAAAGTTGCCCCGTAAATCAGTAAATCAGTGCATCAGAGTAAACAAAAGTGTTGCCTCTGCATGTAAAAAATGGATAAATTGTATTATTTAAATTCCTTGCTCTGGGGGCTGTCAGGGCATGGCATCCCAGAAGATTAGCCATTAGATGTTGAGACTATTTTGAATGGCTTTTTAATATCTCTCAGTGTTAAGAAGAGAATCTAAAGGGAAGTATGCCTCCCAACATGCCTTTAAAGTTTCAACTTAACAACCTTAGCTCTTCACTAGATATTGCTGTTGTGTCTTTTTGAAAACCCTTTTTCATATAGTGTGCTTAGATTTTGTTTGGCATCCACATTACCATTTTTTAGGAGCTGTCTCACTATTCTTAGCCTTTTTGGAGACTTGGGATCAAACATGCCATATTTTGCCAATAACCAACCTTGTATTTAAACAACAGGCAATTTAATTACTTTAAAACACTTGTCCCAGGGGCTGTGGGGTTAAGTCATCCTCGGAGGTAACGTTATTTGACTTATCGAGTATTTTGAACAAGATAACTATTCCAAAATTTTGATAAGATGTCTTTGGTGGGAAGGTAGCAAAAAAGGGAATAGGTGGGGGACTTGTTGCCCTGCTACAATTCTTCAACATCTTCTGAAATTTTCAACTTAATACCCTCAGCTGTTCCTTAGATATACATGATACATCCTTCTAACAATCTGCAGACACAGTGCGTTTTATTGTGTTCAACATACCTCTCTACAGCTTGTGGGGGGGGGGTCTGTCATCCCCATATGTGTGGGTATCTCAGCTTTTTAATATTTTTAAAAATATGTCTATTTAAAATTTTTGATCCGCTATTTATAAAGGGATTGCAACTAAAAGGGCATGGGAGGAGGCTGGCAGCCCTCCGACCACTTGTCAACCTCCCTCCCCCCAACGTGCCCAGAAAGTTTCAATTCAGAACCTTCAGTTGTTCCAAAAATATTGCAGATCGTCCTTTTGATAAACTGGATGCACATAGTGCCTTTTGATTTAGTGTAATATACGCCTGTAGATTCCCCAAGGTTTCACCTTAATGCCCCTAGCCTTTTCAGATGCACCCCTAACAAAATATTTCCCCCTTTCCTAGTAATAAATCCTGCATGTAAACAATGGGCAAATTGCATAATTCACAACCTTTGCTCCAGGGCTATGGGTGCATGGAATTCCTGGAATTATAACTAATTGACCTTTTAACTAGTTTTAACAGAATAACAGTTCTAAAATTCCAATCAGTGTGGAACAGAGGGGCACCTAAAAAAATCAAGGAGATGTGGGGGGGTTTACCCTAAAATCTTTCTTCAACATACCTTGAAATTTTCAACATAATACCCTCAGTCGTTCTTCGGATCTTGCTTATATTCTCTTTTCACAACCAGCAAGCAAATAGTGTTTTGGTTGTATTTGGCATCCCTCTCAACAATTCCTTAAAGTTTCACCTAAATAATCTTGAGTCTTTTGGGGACCTAGGATCAAACACGCCCTCTTTTCCAACAAAAATCCTTATATTTTAATGATGTGCATATTGTGTTGATGATAGACCTGGCCCAGAGACTGGGGGAGGTCTTTCTATCCTGGAGTTATTTGGCAGAGTTATTTGACTTTTAAACTATTTTGACGAAAGTGGCAATCTAAAAGTTTTGATCTCATACATTTGGGGAGAAAGGGTATGGGAGAGGGGCTGGTTGCCTTATTTATTCCTTTTGACTCTTAACAAGGGCACTCAAACTTTTAATTTTCAATCAAAGTTTAAGCAACCGCCCCTTTCATAAAAACCTTATATTTTACAAATAAGCAACTTGCATGACTTACAGTCCTTGCCCCCGGGCTGACCACCTCTCTAACGCAATGTGGCTCTGAGAAAAAAAAAAACAACATTGAAGCCTTATGGCCATTACAATGGGCAATGCTAAAGTGTTTCCTGTTATATACTCAGCAAGTTCAGCTGTGGTGAGAGAAGCACCTTTCATCTGCAATACTAGCTTAACACCTGACTTAAAAATTGAGGTAAAAAATAATATAGAATCCTGCAGCTTTGCTCAAAAAAAAAAAAAAAAAAAAAATAAAATAAAAAAAAAAAAAAGATATCGCGTTTTAGTCCAATGGAGTTATTGGCCTGGTCTTATTTAAACTTTTGTTGGGTATCGGTTGGTGCTGTAAGATTTCACCTTGTTCCAAAACAAATTTCTGTTGTTTAGAGTTTTAAATTAAATGTTCATTTATTTACTTCCATTATTTTGATGCATTATGCTATAATAAAGCCTACAAGCGTTGAAAATTGAAAACATCTCCAAAATAAATTTTCAGGATTCATGCTGAAAACCAATTGTGCTTGCTGTTCCTTAGTGGAAAAATTACATTACTCTATGTATCACAAATAGATTTTACAAGATTTCACTCAATATTACTAAATTAGAAAATAAAAATCAACTATGGTCTATACCTAATAGCGACGAAGACCACACTGCCTTTCTATCATAAACAATTAGTAGAACAACAGGGAAATTTTTATAAAAGACAGTGGAACGCAACTTTAAATTAATATTTCGACCCGGTATCCAAGGGCCGTTAAAATTAAATAATTAAAAAAGAAAAGAGTTTTTTTTTTATAAAAAATATTTTAGAACACCCCAGAAGATATTTAATTAAAGTATTCTCACCCCGGCCTGAGTCATTAACGCGGCTGTCCACTTTATTTTATAAAAATTTCTCTTTTGTTCTACTTATTGTTTATGGTCTATACCTGTATTTTGGGAAGAAGAAAGGTCCTAAGTTTGGTCCAAAAGGATCCCCCATCCTCCCCCCGCCTTCCCCTCTCAGAAAGAAGGGCTGCAAAGTTATGGCTTAAACATAGTGTTTTGTCATTTCCAACTTCTCTGCTGTAAAAATCGATTAATATCCCTACACACCCCAAATAACATAATTAAGACAAACACATCCTTGCGCGTCTTGTAAGCTTTACTTTTTTCATCTTTTCTGCATTTTCTCTTTTTCTACTTAACATGGAATATTTCAGGTATCGAGCTCTCATAAGTGATGGCACATATTCAAATGGCTATGCGATGTTAGCTACTCAGCTAAATGGCTTAGTAACAAGCAAACAGCTAGAGGATTACTCCATTGTTCGTGTTAATAATCCAATAGTGAACACTGTAAACAATCAAGGAAGGGAAGAAAAACGAATTGTGGTCCTGCTGGATTTGGAAATTTTGAAGCAAGGATCAGAGGTTGGCGGAAGAGTTGGTGATCCAGTTCAGTGGACTCCTGGTGTATCACAGGTTGCATCGAAGCCACAAGCTCCTGCACCACCTATAGATGCTCTTTCTGGTAAACAGAAATCTTTTTTTTTGCCCAATTTTGTTTAGAAAAAAAGACATAAATCCAGTATAAAAGCTCTGGATAAATTAGATGTAGATCATACCAACTTGCGTAATGGGAGATTTCCATTTGTAAGATTGACCCAATCACCCTGCCAGAAAATTCACTTTCTTTTTTTGAAATGGCTAAATTCTGCATAAAATGAGAAAAAATTGTCAGCAATACATGAATAGTCTATGCATAAGCAAAAAAGTAAGTGCTTGTACAAATTTCAGAACAGCAACCATAAATTTATTTTAATATCCGAAAAAAGGCAAATACTGCATACCTGTATTTTATGTATAGCATATATGTTACTACATATATTATGTAACCTCAATGTTGTTTAAAACAGAAGTGCGAATTTCTGGACTCATTTTGTTTTGCGTGGACACTTGTCTCAAAAAGTTTAAATAGTAAAAAGTAATTTTATGAGTTTGACTGTTTATGAATATGAATTATAGACACAAAATTTAAGACAGGACACTTTTTAAACGACAACGTAGGACAAATTGTAAAGAGAGAATAAAAAACGATTGTGGGCAGTAAAATAAAAGTTCAACAGTTTGTATTGAGCGTGATATGGAATATACATTTATATTAAAAAAAGGATTACTTTTTGATGATGAATATGGGAAATCAAGTTTTTTGTAAGCAAATTAGCACAAGCAAAACTATCATAAATAAGAAGAGTCTGTTTCTCTCTGCACCCACTTCTAATGTTCAAATGTTAGTTGTGTTGTATTAAAAGCAAAACATTTTATATAAAACAAGACTGAACACAAGATAGAGATGTGAATGATTATGAGTGGCAATACCACAGTTCGTATTAAATATTAGACAGTGTATAATGAGTGTGATATGGAATTTACATATATTTAAAAAAAGAGAGACATCCTTTTTGGTTGTAAAAAAAATTGATCTGTTTTTAAATTACGAGTAAAGACTGGGCTAATTTTCTAGGAGGAGCAAAGTTATCCTGAACAAGAAGGGCCTTTTCCCCTCTACCCCAGTTCTTAATGTTGCAATATTACTTGTTTTTTACTGAGAACAGCACATTTTTATGTTACTGGTACTTTCAGAAAATAAAAACCAAATAAAACAAATAAGAAGCCTTAGTGATTATGACTATAAATATAAAACGTATTTTAAATTTTTTTGGCTATGTGTTTGTGTTTGTTGTTTACTTAGTTGTAGTAAATGAATATGCATTGTTAGTTTAATATACATATATTGATATTTAGTAATCAAAATTTTTTATTTTTGCAAATTTTTTTTTTAATTTATTTATTTAATTTTATTTGAAAAAATTTTTTTTTGTAAAAATTTTTTTTCAATAAATTTATAAAAAATATAATATTACAAATTTGTAACGCAAAAAAAAAAAAAAAAAAAAAATATTGTTTCTCTCATAAGCGTGAAAAGCCGGGTTTCCCAGTCAATCGGGCATGAAAAAGCATTGTAATACTGGGTGTATCATTTTTTTATGCCGAAAAATATTGAAAAGTACAAAATAAAAAAATCTTTCAAATCTTACAGATCGTGCAGACAAGGTCAAGAAGACCTTAATAAGGACGAAAAAAATACTGTTATCAACTTGTGATGTCTTAAAATAGGCAAAAAATTTTCTCTGACTGGCTAGAACCAAAGAATATGTAGACTGAGCCAAGGGGCTCTCAATGAGGACAAAAAATTTGAAAGAATTGGGTTGATTCAAGGATGCAAGGGTTGATCTTTACCAGTTGGCTTGGGCGTGCCGGTATATTTAAGAACTGACTCTTGATATTTAAAAACAAGCATATTTTGTGAACTTCTGTATAAAAATTAAAATTAAAAAAAAAGTATCATAGATGGAGCATATTCTACTTTTAACATCTTCACTGCTCCCACCATCTTTAATAATAATACTATTAAGGTAAGTGAAGCTGCCCACCTGATCAATGTTTTCATTACCCAACGTCACCTTTCATCTTCACTTATTCCTAGCCTTAGTCTTCTTAACATTAATTTTCAAACATATTCTAGTACCCTGAACTCGCAAAACCTCTAAAACTTCATTCCTAAAAGACATAGTTATAATATTTTCGACCATGCTGAACAAAATGGCTCTCAAAATTTTGATCGGGTGACTGGGAAAAAAATAAGCGTGGGAGGGGGCCTAGGTAAACTTAATTGTTTGGTCATTTAAAAAGGACACTAGAACGGTTAATGTCTGGTCACCGTAGTACTCCTACAAGAGTCCCGTACCACTGTGTCGATAAACGCACCCCTGGAAAAAAAAACACGCATCAGTTATATTTTCTTCTGGCAAAAAATGGAAAATTCCACATTTTTGTAGATAGGAGCTTGAAACCTCTACAGTAGGGTTCTATGATACGCTGAATAATAAACTGGGAACTTGGGTGCATAAACCAGTAAAATTGAGTTGATTCAGAAGTCCGAGAGCAGAAGAAAATCTTAACTGGACCGTCATTTCTTAGTCCTAAATATCCTCTCCAAAATTGGTCGCTGCTAGTCCTCCTGCTCTACCGGATGGGCCCCCAGTATTACTTGCTCGAAGTAGTCCTACTACAACTCCACCTTTATGATATAGTTCAAGAGACTGATAGGCCGACTTTTCATGGGTTGCGTAGGGACCATTGTTTTGTTATTTATGATTTATATTTTTTTAATTTCCCTACTTAAAGTAGGGAAATAGTATATAATAGTGTTTTTATATTAGATTAGAATAGAAGAGGGTCTCAATTGGTAATTTTTGCTTGTTTTTTGTTTATTTTTTGTTTTTCAGGGGAATGTTCAGATAAGTGATGTGTTTTGTAGTTTCGAGACTGGCTGCACAAGCCATGAGGCTTTTTGGAAGAATTTTTGTTTTTTGAATGGTTTTTGTGTTTTATAAAATAAATTCTCTGTCATTCAAACCCCAAAAAGATCTTCGAAAGTTCCTAGCTTACCTGAGCTATGCGAACAGAAATTTGCTACTGGTCTACGGCTTAACCCTCTGCTGCCGTCAGATGTTGAAACGTAAGTTGTCGGGGGAACCTCTATTCTACCCTTCCCTAAATGCCATATGGTACTAAAAGCGGCATTTTTGGTGCCGCTTCTTAAGTGGAAAAGCTAGGACGTATAAAATGGTACTATTGTAATCATTATGGTCCAAACGCTTAACTGGACGTTTATAGAAACTCCACCCGCATACTCCCCCTCCCAGGACTCCTTAAGTAACTTTCAAAAATTGTCTACTCACCAACAGACTACTGCCGCATTAGCAGGGCTATCAATCTACCACACCATCGTAGAGGGATGTTTAATGGCTCATTAAAGAGCCACCGCTCATGTCTATGTGCTTTTCATAAATTCTACCTTCTGTTACCAGAAGTGGAATAACGCGTTTTGAAAAAAGCTGCCTACTCAGAAAATATTCTATGTGACACTGAGTCAGGAATGACAACTATTATATCGGTTAATATTAAAGCAAAAGATTATTGCGAAAAAATATTTATCGTGATTTAAAAAAACAACCTAAAATCCATCGAAAGTGGCGTCAGAGATAATTAAGGAAGTTTAAAGTAGTTGACAGATTATGTTAAATCAAAGTGTCTTCATTGTTGCTGCAGTTGTTGCAGCCTAGTAAAGAGCGATGGCTCATTCAAACGGAAATTAGAATTGCTAATGTCCTTTTGAATTGACCAAAGCGAATAGAAGACAGCTAGCCCCCTACCCTGACATCCCCCTTCCCCTAAAGTCGTCCAGTAAAATTTTTTTAGATAGCCATCTTTTTCAGCATAGTTAAAAGGTCCAATAGTCAAAGGTCCAATGTACCTTCTATATGATAATGATTCTTTGCTTAAAGTATCCAGGTAATTATTTTCTAAAATAGTAATGCTTGGATTTAAAAAGAGCAAGTGCCATTAATACAAACGTAAGCATAAATAATTATTGTTTTTTCTTTATTAATTGTAGTTTCCTGTCCAGGAAATATGTGCTAAGGGAGGGTGAGAAATTGTAGAGATACAAGACGGTGGAACGGCCGGATGATTTAGGGATATTTTCGGCCAAAATTTGGGGATATGGCCTGAAGTCACAGTAATTGTATTTGGGGATTTAATAAGGTCTGAAAGTGATCCTTCCGTCTGTCTACAGTTTTATGTCTATTTGTAATGGTAATAGCCTGTTCGTCTCTAATAGCGGCTAAGTTCTTTCACCTTTTTCCAGTTGGCTCTTTAAAAAGCTGACTTAGCTTCATGATATCTGAAAGTCTAGATACCTTTTGCATCTCTACAGTCATGTTTTCCCAATTATTCCTTTTAATTTGCATCCCCATTCGTCTGTGGAATAATTCTACATGGTAACATGGTTTTCATTTATGCAAGGTGAACAGTCCCTTAAGAAATTAGCTGTCTCCCTCTTTGCTTCTAGCTCTGTCAGTTCTTTTATAATATATCATTGAATACATCCAATCAGTCCCCCAATTCAGTTGGGCCATGATTAACAATTTTAAAGGTCAATCTGTATGTATTTATAAATTTATTGCCAATTATTGGAGTGTAAGTACCGCTGGCACCACTTATTGGATGTTTAACGTACGGGGGTCACCACTTTTAAAGGCAAAAATGACGCAAAGAGTTGCTTTGCCACTTACTGGAGGGGCAGATCCCTCGTCGGCCCCAAATTAGTAGGATTTACGCGGTTACTCCAGCGGTTTCGTATATACTAACGTGATCGGATGGTCTATGGTCACATTTAAAGCCAAAGTTTACCGATAAGATTTTTAACTATCTCTTTTAGATTCGACCTAAGCTGAAAATTTAAAAGAGCACATAGTAAAAAAAGCTTACTGTAATCACTCCACGTTGTATAAAAGAACTGATTTCAAAAAGACTCTTTCTCCCAGCCCGCTCTGCTAGCCACGTGCTGCGGCAGGGGTTACGAGGGTGGTAAATGAATCTTTCCAGTCAATCCTAGGACTTACTAATTTACTAGCCAACCTCCCTAACTGCGCAATTCTTTACCTCGTGGTCTATTATGCACGTACGCAGTTAAGAGGACCCAAAATGGCGTCAAAAAATAAAAGGAAAATTAATATTTCTTACTCGGGGAAGGAAAATAATTAAGGGGCCAAAAGAAAGGAATCTGGGAGGGACATTTATCTAAACAAACTGGGACCAAGGGTTCCAACACCTCCCTCCTAAGATAAATGGCCCGCATCTCCGGTGGATTGGCTGGAAACTCAGACATAACATAAGTATCACCAAACTTAAAATCACTACACTTGTTTATCTTCTCTTCTACCAATGCCTGTGCTTCCTCCGCTTGACTCTGGATCGGTCGTCCTCGACAAGTCTTCTACTGTAGGACCACCATGGTCTAGATCGTCTAACATCCGAATTTGGTTTTCAAAGTTGACGTCCCCAATATTCGTAGAAATTCATTGTGCACAGCACAATCAAAAACAAAAATTTTCTTGCTCTCACGAATTTACATTTAAGAGGAGCAGAGAATCAGTTTCTGGCACATGTGATGATGCCAGCCATCTTGAAAAATTGGCTGAACTAGCCTCTTAATTTCCATCAAAGGAAACAACACCACATCTCACTTAAAACTTAAATTGCCCCTTGGCATAATTTCAAATAATCTAAGGCCGAAAATGCAAAGGTCTGTGAAAACGATAGGGGTACTGGAAATGAAGAAAAAATTTTCGCGAACCATGAATCGCCTTTTTTCTGGGTTCACTTCCCTGGGATAATTAACTGAAGAATATACGTTGATGCTAATTGAAAATGAAATTTGGATACATCTCCCACTGAATACAATTTGTCAGAAATGATTGTCGATTCCCATGAAGAATAATAACTATGAATAGCGTTACTGGACAAAGGTTTGGGTGAAGTATGAAGTGACTGGGAGAGAGTATCCCCCAAGGACTCCAGATCAGAAAGGCAAAATCTCGGTAAAGGGATCACAACTTGTCCGCCAGTTGTGCATGGGGGAAAATGGCTATCTTTTGCGACTTCCCACAGGAGATCTTCCCCAAGGGATTCCTCCCCCTCACAAAGGATCGACATATATTTTGACCTGATAATAACAATCTCAGATTCATATCAAAATTTTTCCAGTACAACTTGATATTTCATATCCCCCCACTTTCGTTGAAACTATGGGAGTTCGGTAATCTCTCTTATGTAACCCTCTCGATTTATTCCCCCTGGGTCGTGGACCTTTTTATCCCCCTTATTATCTATGTTTTCAAGGTACTGCTCCTCCAACATTTTTTTTGTTTTTTGCCACCGCAGGCTGAATCTCCAAATTTTGTCTCTTCTTTGCATTCCTCTTTTCGTCTCTACTTTTCTCAATTCTGTCATTCGTGCAAAATAATAAATCACCGTTATATCTAATTTGGACTCCAGTGTCCACTATCTTTGACTGAATAATTTCTTCATTGTATCTCCGTTTAATATCTTTTTTCTCTCTTTTAGTCTTCTTTATTCTTACCGCAGCAACAAATATTTCGTCATCAAATGGGAACTGAACTCCGACATTTGGTTTTTCATATTCTACTAAAATTTCTTGAACTTTCCGAGGAAAAGCGCGTACAATAAGTTTCGTCTCATTTTTCTCTGGTACATTCAGCGTTTCATTTTGGCCTGTACTTGTTATCGTCTCATATTCATTAAAAGTATTTTCAAGTTTTCTCTTATCTGCAAATTTTCCCGAAAAATCATTCTCGCGCGTCTTTTTTTCAATATTTTGTGGTCTTTTTACTTCCGCATCCCTTTTTTGTGGATTATCAACATTTTGAACACGCGTATCAAGTATTTCGTTTTTCCGACAGGGTGGCTCAGGGTGGCCTCCCAATTTGTTTTATGGGCCGGTCCACCTCCCCGCCTTGTTACTAAAGTAGCATGTTCTTCCGTCGTAGTGCCATTTTGTAATTTTTCCTCTGTTAAAGAAGTCGCTTCTAACGAAAGGAGATTTCCGATATCTCCAAAGTCTCCTCCTGCTAAAACATCCACTGCTAGAGTGGGTACTAAGCCTACCTTTATCGTTTTTCTCTGGACCGTACCGTCCTTCTTTGCAATTTCTATTCTTACCCAAGCAGATGGGCATGGGTGCTTTTCTCCATAATAACATAATGTTGTAATTTAATTTTTATCGTCTATTTCTGTTCTACTAATTAGGTCAGTTCCCACATAAGTTTGATCACTTCAAGAATCAATTGCCATTTCAACTGGTTTCCCGTTCAGTTTTCCGTATATCTTATGCGACTCTGAAAATGCGTAATTTTTTCCCTATTATGGGTCATGGCCCAGGCTGTCGTGTTATGTGGGTTTTGGTAATATGTATTGGGGCAGTTTCTTGGAAAATTCCCCAAGGTAACACAGTTATAGCCAGTTACTCCTCCGTGCTCTGTGTTATAATGCCTATTTTTGTTATACACTTTATTTTGAAATATATCTGTCTCCTCAATTTCTTCTCTTGTTTCGGTCCACCAATTTGCCATTTCCGCCATTTCTTCGCTTATTTTGGGGTTCTTTTCTTTCAAATATATTTTCAATTGTCTGTGGGTATTTTCTAAAAATTGTTCCATTACTGTTTTATTTACCACTTCCGTCAATTTTTCTTTTATCTCTTCCGGGTCTTCATACATTCTATAATTTTCTAACTCTAGCCATATCTTTCAATTTGTACCCGAATTATTTATATGTTTCGTTGTCTCGTTTTCTTTCGCTTCTAAACCTTCTTTGAAAGTGCTCGGGGGAGAGTTGAAATTTTTCAGAAATGGCTTGTTTTAGTCTTTCGAAATCCCTTGAGTACTCCATTGGGAATGCTTTATATGCAATTTGTGCTTTGTAGTTAAGGAGGGGCTGTATTCTTGTCACCCAAATTTCTCTCGGTAATCCGCTTAATTCCGCCGTTTTTCAAAAATTGTATATGTATAAATGTACATCTTCATTTTCTTTCATTGGTTGAAGGTTTACTGCCTGCATTATCTCTATTGTAGACGATTTCTTAGGCTCTTGGTAATTTCTCCCTGCAATCATTTCCATTATGTATTTTCTTTCCTCTCTGTCTGCCTCCTCCTTTTTTTCTTTGGCTACTCTATCTCTTTCTCTTTGTTCTCTATCTTCCTCCTCCTTTCGTTCTTTGGATATCCTATCAGCCTCTTCTTTTCGTTCTTTATCTATCCTTCCTTTCTCTCTGTCTTTTCTATCTTCCTCCTCCTTTTTTCTCTGGCTACCTCTCTTTCTCTCATGAAATTTAATATTTGTTTTGTTGTATCTATTTGAGTACTCCTTCGCGAGTTCCTACTGGAAATTGAGATTCTACTACTCCTGCTACTTGGCCTACTCTGAATCTTACTGTTCTTATATTCTCTTAACTCGTTTTCTGAGTCTACTCGTTGTATAATATTTTCTTCTTCCCGCAACTCCCTTACTTTTTGTACCTTCTCTGAAGGGTGAGTTTGTTTTGTTATACCCGTTCTTTCATGCTATGATTTTTCTCCATGTATTATCGCCACTGTTTCTTTTGTTCGGGTTTCTCTATCTGCGAGTAATACTTTCTGCATTTGTCTTAGACTTTTCTCTTCTTCTCTGGTTCGTACCGGGGATCGATCTATTACTGATTTTGTTTTGAAGATTTCCTCTTCACGTGTCCCAGAAATTTTTTTTCACCTGTTTAGTTATATATGGTTCTATTTGATGGTGCTTTTCTTATGGTATTTCCAGCGGGAGTCGCATACAATTGTGTGTCTGAATCTGATTTTTGTTTTACCGCGGTAGATCTTGTCTGAAGTTCTTCGTTTGTCCGCCATTATTTTACGCTTTGTTTAACGTCTTTTGTTCAAATGAAATTTTTTTTATCAATGTCTCTTTTTATCCTTTCGTGAAAAATTATTTCCTTTTAATTTGTCGATTATCTGTGGGTGGCGCAGCCTCCCTTGTCTCACCAGTTAATTATTCGCGTGATTTATTGATTCTTAAATTTTATTACTTATTATTATCCGACTAGGCACAGCTCAGATAAAAATTTACTTGTTGCGATTTTTATATATGTACCCACAATAGGCTACTTTCTAGGCCGAATTAACCCGTCTTTTCGAAAGCGCGGAATTCTTTTATTATCAGATTTACTGATAGGACCTTAAATCGCTGCCACCTCTTATTGAAGTGTAAGTACCGCTGGCACCACTTATTGGATGTTTAACGTGCGGGGGTCACCACTTTTAAAGGCATAAATGGTACAAAGGGCTGCTATGCCACTTACTGTAGGGGGGATCCCTTTTCGGCCCCAAATTAGTGTGATTTCCGTGGTTAATCGCATGGTTCCGCATATACCAACGTGATCGGATGGTCTATGGCCACATTTAAAGCCAAAGTTTACCGATAAGATTTCTAACTATCTCTTTTAGATTCGACCTAAGCTGAAAATTTAAAAGAGTACATAGTAAAAAAAGCTTACTGTAATCACTTCACGTTGTATAAAAGAACTAATTTCAAAAAGACTCTTTCTCCCAGCCCGCTCTGCTAGCCGCGTGCTGCGGCAGGGGTTACGAGGGTGGTAAATGAATCTTTCCAGCCAATCCTAGGACTTACTAATTCACTGGCTAACCTCCCTAACTCTGCAATTCTTTACCTCGTGGTCTATTAAGCACGTACGCAGTTAAGAGGACACAAAATGGCGTCACAAAATAAAAGGAAAATTAATATTTATTAATCGGGGAAGGAAAATAATTAAGGGGCCAAAAGAAAGGAATCTAGGAGGGACATTTATCTAAACAAACTGGGACCAAGGGTTCCAACACCAATCATAACTGTAAAAATACAACACTAATGGATTAAGACAGAAATAAAAGAAAAAAACAAACTAATAACTTCTAACAAGTACAAACAAAGCCAAAACAAAAAAGAACTGACAAGAAAAAAAAATATGGACAATCTTACATTGGAATAAACAAATGATCTACGAAGGACAATTTCAACGTTAGTTTAACCAATTATATGCTTAAGATACCTTCCATTTCTATTCTGCACCACAGACGCTGGACTAGCAGCTCCGTATCGCAAAGATGGGGAGTTGTTGCTAGTCTATAGAGGCAGTCATAGCAAATGTTTTGTATGCTTATAAAAAAATTTATGTGTATCCTTAATAACTGAAGCCATGAAAAGAATCCAAAATAGTACTAAAGCGAGCAAGTGCGAAGCATCAAATGCATCATTACACATGTAATATGCTATTTACAGTCTTCAAATAAATTAAAAACAAAATGCTTCGTTTTAGTCCTTAGAGAAGATATTTCGAGTACCCTCTTTCGCAATACCTAGATCTTACCTGATATGTCACGTCAAGCATGACCTTACCATAGCTGACAGTGAAATTTCCTTACTACTCGTAAAACCCTTAAATATTTTGAAAATGAAAAAAACTACGCGGGACTGAATAATTTTTCTCTCAGGAAAAGCGGTGACGTGTTGATAAGGTTAAAACTATATTTTCAACCGCTATACAATAGAATAGGGGGCATAGAAAGCCGTCACATGCAGCGTTCAAAAGAGACCTGATGTGTCACGTCAAGCATGACCT
The DNA here is from genome assembly GCF_049724085.1 of Artemia sp. Qi Xiang Cuo. Lineage (NCBI taxonomy): Eukaryota > Metazoa > Arthropoda > Branchiopoda > Anostraca > Artemiidae > Artemia > Artemia sp. Qi Xiang Cuo. The sequence continues at coordinate 4,933,396 of NW_028297431.1, forward strand.
TACCATAGCTGACAGTGAAATTTCCTTACTACTCGTTAAACCCTTAAATATTTTGAAAATGAAAAAAACTACGCGGGACTGAATAATTTTTCTCTCAGGAAAAGCGGTGACATGTTGATAAGGTTAAAACTATATTTTCAGCCGCTATACAATATAATAGGGGGCATAGAAAGCTGTCACATGCAGCGTTCAAAAGAGAGGAAAAACTTTGGTTGTGTAATATTATGATTAAAAGCGGTTTACCGATCGCACCTCTCGCCGAAAGCGAGAAAATAAAATAAATAAATGAATGTAACCTCTTTTCCTCGAGCTATCTGGAGATCAGATCCCTGGGAACGTACCTTGGAGACATGCGAACTAATTACCTGTCGTGTTGCTAGATACAGACATATAAGATAAAATAAACACAAAATAGTAAAGCAATGGTTTTATTGAGACTTACATGTTTACGTGTACAGCAATGGGTCACTTCAAATGACGGCAAATAATAACCAAGTCTCTACAATGACTGCATAATAACTTGAATCGCAATGCCTGAATGCCAATATAATTCTGTCGATAATAATAAGAGCACGAAAAACACTCTTCTTCACTATATATCCTAAGTCCGGATCATGTGCCGTGGGAGCTACCCACGATTGGCCTAAGTCCTGAGGCGGGCCAAACCCGCAATCCAATAATCTGTCTTAAATATTTCTGATGATTCAAACGTTCACACGGCTCTTATAATTTAAACTTCCTGAGAAACATTGTGTGTGTAGCATCTTTTTTATTGCCCACTATCTTAGCGAAATCCAAAGCTGGATAGCGCCGTTCTTGTCTGAGGCCAAACTGCAATTTTTCTCTTTGCTGATTAAGGACTTTTCTTTTTTTGAAACTAGATTTAAACTTAATTAGAGGAAGTCGGAATTATCTTTAGAAAGAAGGAACTTTATTTTTGTATTTTAAATATATCGCATTTTACTCACGGTGCATATTACCCTTCCCATTATTTAATGACGTCCCGTCATTAGGACTTGCTTGCCTTTGGGCATTTGAAATGTTCGCAATATATTAACTATTTATTCTACATAATTATTTCATGCTTATGTTTTGGTTTCATCAGGAGTGCTAATAGCTTACTCTATTGCTTTTTTTTTTTTATTCTATATCACTATATTTAATTCGTCTACCGGACTAAGATTATTCATGGTTCTAGCCTAGCTACTGTACTAAAGATTTTTTTTCTACAACTAACATTGATTACTTTTACATTTCCAACAAGGTTGGGGCTATTTTACCTTTACATGAGATTTTTTTGGAATTCACTTTTTTACAAGGCTCTTTTTTATCTTGCTGTCTATAGGGCACACTGCTTTCTATCTACGCTACCTTAAATGAATAGCTCGACAACGCTACACATAACTCTATCTGGACATCTAACACTACGTACAAGAACGATTTAAAAAACACAACATTGGGTTTACCATGTTCACTGATAACATTGAAACATTTTCACTGGGGATATTCGCTACGCAACATTAATGATAAGATATTGGGATTGTTGAGTTATCAAAGTTATTAGGAAGTAACTTATGTAAATTCACAGCTATTTCATCACCTTCAAGTCTCTTTAGCGTACTCAATTCTTCTGTTGTAAATTGTGGTCCTTCACTCCTTTTGTCTTGGCAAAAATTTTTAAAGCACTTACAATATAGTTTCTTCATGGAACAGTTCAAGCACGATTGTGTTCACACGACAAACTTTCTCCAATTGTCAACTGGGAAATGATGCTTCCAATTACAGGTGTGGGAATATGCTATCAGAGTTCATTCTCACCTGCTTTTTGACAGTTCATAGGGTGCCTTATCATTAAGGGGTCGAACACTGGGAGTGCGTTTATTTTCTTCTCAGCACATCATTTTTGGGATATTTTGAAGCACATAGAGAATGTATTCTCGTATAAAATTGTTCATTCGTGCGTTTAGGGATCACAGTTCTCTTATAAAATTGTTATTTCATGGCTTGCGTCTATTAACCTTTGCGGTGATTCCTAGGTTAATCATGGAGGAATTGAAGTTTGGATTTAGAACAGGTCGACATCAAACTATAGTGACTCCTTCAAAATATTGTCTTTAACTTGTGGGAGGGGTATATTGTCACTGAGGGGTTGGTCAATGGGGTTAATTTTGGTTTCCAGGTCCATTGTTCAGAAATTATCTCGTAACATTTATGGGATAACAACTTTACACCCAGAGGGGATATGATGGATTCCGAGAGATGGTCGAAAGGGATTCGACGCGTAAGTCTAAGACACATTAATAGTTTTTGGGGTCATCAAATATCATAAGTATACGGTCATATGGTATATGGGTCCATAATGATTATCAAAGGCGATATTTATGCACTTATATCCTGTACTGGGCGATGGGGTTCTCAGAATTTATGTGATTATATAGTTCGATAATGCACTGGATACTGAGATTCAAATATAATGTTATCTGATATTTAACATGGTTTGTTGACGAAAAAACAGCGATCAAAAGGTAACTGTACTTTTCGCGGACATAGATGGGATGAAAATTGGTTGGAGTCTCTGGTGAGTATTCTTTGTTGGTTGGGGCATGATGAAAATAGATGCTACTAAATTTTATCTACACTGGGAAGCTCATTGTAATGATTGGTACGAAATACTTCAAACTATTCACTGTAATAAAGCTAGCACGGCACGACGATATGTTCTTTAAGGTAAATGCTTACTAAAAAAACAAGTTGCACATTGACCGGGTACATGATTTTTATATTACAAGACAGAGTTAGTTGAATATACTGATACTGGAACAAAAAACGAAATTTTTATCATGTTGGTGAAAATATATATGTAAAGTTTCCATTGGGAAATTCAATACATAGAAGTTTTTTCTAAGTTGTTACAGCCTAACGACGATATAAAAGATTAATTCTTTAACTTTAAGTTTGGTCTCTTATTATGCTTTCTAATATACACTACTACATACACTTTATTTTAACTTCTTTCAACACTTTGCTAATTTTACAATAGATTTAAAATAATCATTTAAACAGAGTTTATGCTACATGATTAATTTTGAGGTCTAATTTTACAACATATTTCATGCCTGCATTGTTCACGCACGTCCGTGCTGTTTAAGAGACGCATGTTGGAGTGTCATAGCCACACGGTTTTACGCGAACAACCTTACAATAAGGGAACAAGACATAGCAAGGACGAGTGGAGACCTCTATACCCACTCTTTTTCTAATGTCTTCCCTTGTTCTTGGCTTAGACGTTCTCATTGGGTTTCAGGTTTAACCTCTGCATTTCAGTTGTTTCCCCGTGTTCTTTTCTTGGTTTTCGCCTTTTTAGTCTCAGGATTTTTCCATAATCAAAAGTCAGTAAGGTTCTCATGGTCAGGGAAGTCGCGAATACGAAACATACGGCCAATAGTATGTTCCACCAGAAATTAGTCGATTCTTTGAGTTCATTCGTGTTTCTTTCTAGTCTTGTTACTTGTTGAAACCAGGTCTCGAAGGGTTGGGGGTCCAATTTCATAAAGATCTTCCATGCGTAATGGCTAGCTAGCAATGAATTTTCATGCTTGAATGTTACTCCATGTTTTACAATATCTTGGGCCACTGCTTGAACAACGAGGATTATGATGATATTCTTAAGCCTCATTTTATTGTTTGTTTCTAGAATTAATTTATCATTAATTTTACTCGTTTTTTGCAAAATTCGTTTGTTCACTACTTTGTTATTATTATATTTTTTCAAGAGCACTTTAATTTTTAACTTAGGTTATTTTTTTTATTTTTTTTTATATAACCGTTTTGTGGCATTGGCCAAATAAAACTGATTTGTAGGCGTAAGACAGAATAAGTAATTTATGATTAGATAGGTTAGGGAAGTAAAGTTAGGACTTCCGAGCTTAACTTTGATTGTGATATACCTCTATGATAGACTGAGAAATAACTTTAAAGCGTAGTTAGTAATCACTATACAACCTAATTTTGCATTGTATTTTTCGAGTAAGAAGCACATAAATAAGTAAATGTGCAGCACATAATTACTCTGTTATCCTATTTTTTTGTGTAGGCCTAAAATAATTAAAATCTGCACTAAGACAAAATAGTTTATATATATGAGATTAATTTCTTCCACAGTTACGTACTAATAGGTGGTTTTGAGTCTAGGATTTTCTCTTAATTTTTTTGTTATTATTTTTATAGGCGTCTCTTTTTCTTTGGTAAGTTTTCATACGTTTCAAAAATAATTTACTATCAAGGGATTTGTATTCTTCAGATTCAGGGTCGAATCAAAATTGCTTGTAATATTGAATTTCTGCTAAAGGATGATGTATGCCTTCGTATTTGACACATTGGGGATTTTTTTAGAGGTTATAGCAAATTTTGGGGGCTCTGCCTTTATCAAGAAGTAAAAGGTCTGTTTGAGTGGGTTCCATAGAATAGAAATATTTGATATTGAGGTTGTTATGGAGGCGCCTTATAAATAATTGTAAGCAGCCAAGTTGTTACGCACTTCTTCTTCTATATTTTGTTTTTATCTCCCCTCTAGCCAGACGATCTTTGGGGGTATTCGTAAGTGCTAAACCCTGGTTGTTATAGTGGGTTGCATACCCTTTAAGGTTGTAGGTTAAATCCCATTCTTTCTCATATATCTGATTTCCTTGTTCGTCCACGACTAATATAGCTGCCGAATATATAATGTTTTCCTTCACGTTCATTATGGTAATGAGCTCAGTATCAATTATCGCCTTTCGAATAGGTCTTGATTCTATTGTCATGATCTGAAAATGTTCACAATTAGACGCTTTTGTACTGTTAATTTTTGTTTTTGATGATATCAGCCTTTGTTAGAACGAGGGTTGATTTTTCATAGAAAATCTGAGGTAGAGCAAGACCTCAACAAACCAAACGCTGCTTGAGGGCGAACTCCACCCAGACTTCCCACAAAACGTGGTCCATTATCAATTGTCGTCCTCAGTCGACCACAAGCTTCCTACCTCGAACCTTTCTCTCTGATCACCAATGTTTCGACATCACTTGTATTCTTATTTTTTTTTTCATTAATATTGACTTGGTTAACTTTACTTGCACACTGTTAAATTTATTATGGTGGATGACAAGTTGATTTTCATAAGGGATTTGAAATCCGCCACCCTCAACGAATAATAAAAAGAAACTACTAGTCGAGGGTTGCGGACACAACCTCCCTATGACAAGAACATTTGACTTTACATTAATTAGGGATATTTCCATCTGTCAGGTTTTTAACCGTTCTACCTGACTGTGTCGTTACTTTTTCTTCTGTTTCTAACGGTTTTTTTCTTTTTAGGTTTTGCTAGCGAAATGAGATCAAATTTTTTGTATTGTTTTTTCAAAAATTTTTGCCCTTTTAATTTTGTTTCTTTCGCGTGTGCGGCTGCTGAAGTTGGTTTGGATTTCCCTATTTCTTTAACTACTACATGGACTGATTCGCCGTCAGACTCTTCGGAACTGGTTTCCGATGATTTCGCATTAGAACTTTTAGAGGTTGCACTTCGCGTTTTTGAGGTATCTCCCCCCCCCCTTCCTTCGTTAATTTCTACTCCTCTGGAAGTAGAAGGTTTATTCTCTAATTCCTCGCTTTGAGTTTTCAACTCGGGAGATTTGAAAGATTCTTGAGAGCTTAGAGAGGAATCAAGAGTTTTTACGGGGTTCCTCCACTGTTTAAATACCATGTCTTCAGGGGGATGGGGCATTCCTTGCACTAGTGTTCCCCTCCATGAAGTCCATTGTTTAGGCTTGACCTTGGACACAGTTATATCATGAGATTGTCCTTGCCGGTCATCCTCGGGATTTTTATTTTTAGGCAATGTACATTGACTCGTTTTTATGGGGAAATTTATTAAATCCATAGCTTCTCGCAGATTTGTTTTAGTTGAATCTTTGGGAGGAGTTTTCTTTACGGTTATAGCAGGGTTTCTACAGCTCTGTTCAATTCTTCCTGCAATGACAGGGGCCTTTCTATTGGTGTTGCAGGGGAAACCATATCGTCTGGAAATCTTTTGGGTGGACAAGGGGTCAAAAATCTATCAGGGAAAAATTGTGTTTTTGTAGATATCGTATAATCTAGTGATTTGATCAACTAGCGTAGTTGATTTCCATATAGAAACTAGGTTTTTGAGGAGGACACTCCCCCACAACCCTCAGGGCAAGGGCTGTAAGTTATGCCCTGGGGGCATATAAGGTTTTATAGAAACCCTTGTCGTAGAATCTTCAAAAAAGGCTAATTCGATTGGAAATTCAAAAGGCTAGTGCCCTTTTTAATAGTCGAAATTGATTGGCGGGCAACTACCCCCCCCCCCTCCACTCTCACGCCCACATTTTCCCCAAACACATCCAATCACAATTTTGAGATAGCCATTTTGTTCAACGTAGTTGAAACTTCTGCAAATTAGGTCTTTGAGGATGACACCCCCCCCATCCAACACCCCTAAGGGCAGGGGTTTTAAGTTATGTCCTGGGGGCATATAAGGTTTTTGTATAAAAATTGTCTCAGAAACTTAAAAAAGGGCTCATTTGATTGGAAATTGAAAGGGCTAGTGCCCTTTTTAATATTCGAAATTGATCCGAAGGTAACTAACACCTCTTCCACACCCACCATTTATCCAAACATATCCAATCAAAATTTTCGAAATAGCCATTTTATTAAAAGTAGTTGAAAGGTCCGGAAATTATATACTTGAGGATTACACTCCCCCCAGAGCACTCGGGGTAAGGGTTGTAAGTTATGCCCTAGGGGCATATAAGGTTTTTATTGAAAGCATTGTCGTAGAAACTTGAAAAAGGGCTCATTCGATTGGAAATTCAAAGGGATAGTGCCCTTGTCGATGATTGAAAGTGATTTGAGGGCAACTAACCCCCCTCTAACGCCCACCTTTTCCCCAAACACATCCATTCAAAATTTCTAGATAGCCATTTTGTTCAATGTATTTAAAAGTTTTAGATATTAGGTCTTTGAGGATGATAACCCCCTCAGAGCCCTCGAGACAAGGGTTGTAAGTTATGCCCTGGCGGCATACAAGGTTTTTATAGATAGTAATGTTATAGAAACTTCAAAAAGGGCTAATTCGATTGGAAACTAGAAGGGCTTGTGCCGTTTTCAATATTCGAAAGTTATTGGAAAATAACTAACACCCCTCTCACACTCACTATTTCCCCAAACACATCCAATCAAAATTTTGAGATAGCCATTGTGTTTGACGTGGCTAAAAAGACTGGAAATTGTGTTTTTGAGGATAACACTCTCCCCACAGCCCTCGGGGCAAGGGTTGTAAGTATGCCCTTGGGGCATATAAGGTTTTTTTTTATTATAGAAAGCGCTGTCGTAGAAACTTCACAAAGGAATCATTCGATTGGAAATTGAAACGGCGAGTACTCTTTTTAATAGTCGAAAATGATTGGATGGCAAGCAACCCCCCTCTCACGCCCACCATTTCCCCAAACACATCCAATCAAAATTTTGAGATAGCTATTTTGTTCAACGTAGCTGAAAGGTCCGGAAATTATGTCTTTGAGGATGACAACCCCCTCGCAGCCCTCGGATCAAGGATTGTAAGTTATGGCCTGGTGCATATAAGGTTTTTATTGAAAGGATTGTCGTAGAAACCTCAAAAGGGCTCATTCGATTGGAAATTAAAAGGACGAGTGCCCTTTTTAATAGTTGAAAGTGATTGGAGAGCAACTAACGCCTCTCTCACGCCAACTGTTTCCCCAAACGCATCCATTCAAAATTTTTAGATAGCCATTTTGCTTAACTTAGTTGAAAGTTCTGGAAATTAGGTCTTTGAGGATGACAACCCCCTCACAGCCCTCAGGGCAAGGGTTGTACATAGAAAGGGTTGTCATAGAAACTCAAAAAGGGCACATTCGATTTAAAATTAAAAGGCCTAGTGCCCTTTATAATAGTCGAGGTATTTGAAAGCCTGACATTTTTATAGTAAACGATGTGGGTTCAATGTATTATTTTTTTTATATTTAGTTTTTTTTTTGTTTAGAACTGGGTACTTCGTATCGAAGGAGTTGTCCTAGGAACTTCAAAAAGGGTTCATTCGATTGAAAAGAGAAAGGGCTATAAAAGGGATAATAATTGAAAGTGATTGGAGGGCAACTATTCACTCTCCCACGCCCACCCTCCCATTTGCCTATTATGTTAAAAACTAAATGTTGCCTTAACATTAAATGAAAATGCACTTTGTTAATTCTAATTCCCAATAAGGCATCTCAGTAATATCCCAAGAACGACTGAGGGTATTATGTTCAAGCTTTCGGGGCTACTTCTGCTCTTAAAATATGACCAAATCCAAATGTATCCAAGCTGTCAAAGAAAGTAAACAGTTTTTTTTTTGCGAATCGTATCAAGTTTTCTATTTCAGGTCAACTAGAGGAGTTAGGAAACTAAATTAGACACTACTATTTGTCTCCAAATTTTTTAAAGGGTGTATGTTGTTGAAAATTGCTGAAAATTTTTCTCTAGCATACAAATAGCAGGCCAAACTATAAAGTCTTAACAAAACAAAGGATTTAAAGAATTTTTTTCCCTGAAAAGACTATGTCAATCTAAAACGAACAGAAATTGATTAAAAATTTTTTTTTCATAAAATAATTTTTTCAATGAAAAGTAGAACATGTCAGATATTTAGATAATACATGGAATAGATACGGAAGATCAGCAGCTCATCTCTGAGAAAAAAATGAAAATAGATTACACAGGAAAAAGCGCTTGGCTTATTATTAGCAAAAACGCAGTAACTAAAAGTAAAGAGCGACATTAAGACTTGAAACGAACTGAAAGCTATCCTGTATACAAGGGATGGGGGAGAAATAGAAGGAGATTCTTGTTCTGTATATATTGCTTTTAATATACACATTTTAAAAGCAATTACTATTTGCATAAAAAACTGTTTATAGACCGCTACCACAAACTATTTGGAAGCGAGAATTACAAGCGATAGCGAGAAAGCGAATTTTATAAAGTATCAAAATTAGAATGAAGAACAAAGAATTCTTCTGTTAGAAGACAAGCAACAGCAAAAATCTGAACGAGTCATGCGGTGCCAAACCCAGTACAAACCTAAAAAGAAACAATAAACTGCGCAACTGTTGATTAGAAGTCAGTGGGACCCTTCAACTTTATGTGTATTCTCTGGGGAGCCCTCTATTTTTCTGAGCCCTCTATTTTGAAAGAGTAGCAAGCAAAGGTGACTCATTTGGAGGTTGCTACTTACAACAAGAACCCATGTATACAAACCTACCACAAGCCGAGTGCCGGGGCCCGTTTTCAAAATCGGCTACATCGTTATTTTTTTTATCAACTGGCATATTGACATTTCTGGCCACTAAAACTATCTATATAGGTCAACACTTTAAGGAAGAATTCGTATTTTTGAAAGGGTGGTTGTACCAAGTCTTTGGTGACATCATGCCATCAAGGAGGGAGTCACATTATATCTAGATTGAAGATAAGTGACAAAGAGAATCCGTACATACCCCGAAAGCCTTGTTATATGATATTTAGACTATTTTGAATAGAATGGCTATCTTAAAAATTTCTATTAGGTGCATTTCGGGATAATACGACGTGTTTGTGTGTGTGTGGGGGGGGGGGGGGTGGTAGCTGCCCTCCGATCACTTTGACTCTTAAAAAGAGCACTAGAGTGTCTGATTATTAATACAATGATCCCTCTCCGAAGTTTATATGACCATGCTTTATATGAAAACCTAATATGCCCCCAGGGCATAACTTACAACCCTTGCCCTGAGGGCTCGGGTTTTTTTTTATTCTCAGAGACATAATTTCCAGACCTTTCAATTACGTAAAACAAAATGGTTATCTCAAAACATTGATTAGGAATGTCTAAGGAAATGATGGGCGTGGGGGGGAGCATTTGCCCTCTGATCACTTTCGACTAATAAAAAGGCACTAGTCCTCTCCATTTCCAATTGAATGAGCAACTTTTGAAGCTTCTACGAAAAAAAATTCTATACAAAACGTATATGACTAAAGGGCTTAACTTATGACCCTTTTCCTGAGGGCTATGGGGGGAGGGTTGTAATCCTCAAAGACATAATTTCTATACTTTTCAACTACGTGGAACAAAATGGTCATATCAAAATGTTGATCGGAAATTTTTGGGAAATGATGGGTGTCGAGGAGGGGATGATTTCCCTCCGATGGCTTTGACTATTAAAAAGAGCACTAGCCCTTTAAATTTCCAATCGAATGAGCCCATTTTGAAGTTTTTACTTCAACACACTCTATAAAAACATTATATGCCACCAGGGCATAACTTACATGCCTTGCCCTGAGGGTTTTGGGGGTTTCATCCTCAAAGACATAATAATTTCCAGAACTTACAACTACGTTGAACAAAATGGCTATCTCATAATTTTGATTGGGGAAATGTGTTTGGGGAAATGGTTGGCATGGAAGGGGGATTAGTTGCCCTTCAATCACTTTTGACTATTAAAAAGGGCACTAGCCCTTTCAATTTTCAATCGAATGAGCCCTTTTTGAAGTTTCTACAACAACACTTTCTGCAAAAGCTTTTATGCCCCCTGGCGTAACTTGGAACCCTTACCCTGAGGGCTGTGGCGGGGGTTGTCATCCTCAAGAACCTATTTTTCAAAAATTTCAACTACGTTGAAAAAATGACCATCTCAAAATTTTGACTGGATGAGCTTAGGGTAATGATGGGCGTGAGAGGGGGTTAGTTGCCTTCCAATCACTTTCTACTATTAAAACAGGCACTAGTCCTTTCAATTTCCCGTCGAGTGAGCCCTTTTTGAAGTTTCCACGACAACCATTTCTATAAAAACCTTATATGCCCCCAAGGCATAACTTACAATCTTTACCCCAAGGGCTGGGGGGGGGGGGTTGTCATCCTCAAAGACCTAGTTTCCAAAACCCAACTACTTTGAACAAAATTGCTATCTCAAAATTTTGATTGGATGTGTTTAGGAAAATGGTGGTTGTGAGAGGGGGATGCGTTGCCCTCTAATCACTTTCGGCTTTTAAATAGAAAGGGCACTAGCCCTTTCAATTTTCAATTGAATGAGCCCTTTTTGATGTTTCTACGACAACGTTATCTATGAAAACCTTGTATGCCCCCATGGCATAACTTACAACCCTTGCCCTGAGGGATGTGGTGGGTTTGTCATCCTCAAAGACATAATTTCTAGAAATTTCAACTACATTGAACAAAATCGTAATCTCAAAATTTGTTTGGCGAAATGTTGGGCGCGAGATGGCGGTTAGTCGTCCTTCAATCACTTTTGACTATTAAAAAGGGCACTAGCCCTTTCAATTTCCAATCGAATGCGCCCTTTTTGAATTTTCCACGACACCACTTTCTATAAAAGCCTTATATGTCCCCAGGGAATATCTTACAAGCCTTGCCATGAGGGTTTTTAGGGATTGTCATCCTCAAAGACCTAATTTCCAGAACTTTCAACTACGTCGAACAAAATGACTATCATAAAATTCTGATTGGATGATTGTGTTTGGGGAAATGGTGGGCGTGAGATGGGGGTCAGTTTGTCTCCAATCTCTTTCGACTATTAAAAAGGGCAGTAGCCCTTTCAATTTTTTTTTTTTTATCGAATGAGCCTTTTTTGAAGTTTCTACGATAACGCGTTCTATAAAAACCTTATATGCCCCCAGAGCATAACTTGCAGCTCTTGGTCTGAGGGATCTGAGGTGGGTATCTTCCTCAAAGATCTAATTACCAGAACTTTCAAGTACGTTGAAAAAATTGACTATCTCAAAATTTTCACTGGATGTGCTTATAGAAATGGTAGGAGTGAGAGGGGGGCTAGTTGCCCTTTAATCCATTTCTACTATTAAAAAGGGCACTAGACCTTTCAATTTCTAATTGAATGAGCCCTTTTTGAAGTTTCTACGATAACACTTTCTGCAAAAATCTTATATGCTTCCCAGAGCATAACTTACAACCCTTGCCTTGAGGTGTGTGTGTGGGGGGGGGGGGGGGGGGGTTTGTCATCCTCAAAGACAAATATCCAGAATTTTCATCTACGTTGAACAAAATGTCTATCTCAAAATTTTAATTCGATGTGTCTGAGGAAATGGTGGGCGTGAGAGGGGGGTGAGTTGCCCTTCAATCACTTTCGACTATTAAAAAGGGCACTAGCACTTTTAATTTCGAGTTAAATGAGCCCTTTTTCGTAGTTTGTACGACAACGCTTTCTATAAAAAACCTTATATACCTCCAGGGCATAACTTACTACCCTGAGGGCTCTGAGGGGGATATCATTCTCAAATACCTAATTTCTAGAACTTTCAACTACGTTGAACAAAATGAATATCTCAAAATTTTGTTTGCGTGTGTTAGGGGAAATGAGAGGCGTGAGAGGGGGGTTAGTTCCCTCCTTAAGTGAAATGGCTGTCTCAAAATTTTGATTGGATGTGTTTCGGGAAATGGTTGGTGTGAAAGGGGTGTTAGTTGCATTCCAATCAATTCCGTGCTTTAGAGTTTTGTTTATTATTTGGCCAAGCTGCACCTTATTTACACTTTGTTGCCACCAACTACATGATTAAATGATCAGGCTTGGAAGTCTCTCTCAGAAAGGGCATTGGTGGCAATATAGACATTAATTTTACGACGAATTTATATATGTATCTCTGAGACCCATATCACAAGACTTCCGTGACGTGGGTGGATCAGTTTTCCTTGGAACTAAAGATTCCCTACTGAAAATCTAGAAAGCTCTGACAGATGCAACTGCTGATGAAGCTTGCCTAGCATTGACTGTTGGAACTTTGTCATGTTAACTGTCTGGATTTTGTTGCGGCTTAAGTGCAGGGTCTGTCATGGCACTTGCATCTGTTGAGACAGATTCCAGAAATGCCAAATACATGTCTCTTGATATTATACCTTCAACTTGGAGAAGATCGCTAGGGGTAATATATAATTTTTTGAAACTCGAATTGAAGTATGTGGCAATCATGACGAACGTGATCTGAACAAGGCGTATAAGCCTAGAAGTTATTTTATCTAGCGAAGCCTTTTGGAGTTTCTCAGCAACATTTGAGAGTCCTCATTAAAACACGTCTCAAAAACACATCTTGCCTTAAAAAGTCATCCCGTTTGGCATAAGTACCGGTATTTAGAAATCTCGTATCTCTATATTTTAACTGGGAGAACCTATGATTTTTTTGGGGGGGGGGCAATTGTGTTTAGCAACGAATCCACACTAGGTGCTGCTGTTAAACTAGACGCTTTACCCATTCCAAAGGGAAGGGAAGATAACGAGGTCTTTCGTAAATGTAAATTCGGGGGATAATTTTTTCGGTCTGAAAATATCAAAAGGCCCTAACAGGTCAAATTCTGCTTCAAATGAGTGTAAATAAATCCAAACTGACAATAAAAACATAAAACTCAAATCGAACCAACATTAAAATAAATATCCGACTCACCCTTATAACAAGCAGAAACTAAGAGGAGTATGACCGACATCCCCCGTGCTTTCTAAATATCAGTACATAGTTTGAGCTATAAGGAAAATAAAAAACATTTAAAATGTTTTCTCGTCTTATAAATTTAATAAAGCCAAAATTATATAAAACTTTCAGGAATGAATTTCCGCATATAAAACTGTATATTATACTGTCAGACAGCATTCATTCGTTTTAATTAATAAACTTGGTTATGATGATTTTTTCTTTTTTAGCATGATGAGAAACATCAATACCTAGATTGAAATAAGAATTTTTTTTGTGGACCTGCACTCTCAGATAACCAACAAATGAGCCAAAGTCAGAGGCGAGCTTGACACTCAACTAAATAATTACCACTTTGGAAAAACTGCAAAAGAATTTGTTCAGTCGATCCTTCTGAATAAACGTATATGGCGTTAATCGACCAAAACAAAAAGAAAGAAAAATTGTCTTCTTTGCAATCAGTTTTGAATTAATAGGTTGAATTCGTGAAGGAAAAAGCACTATCAGAAAACAAGGACATTGCAAGAAAATAAATTTGCATAAATTCATAAAGAACCATAATTTTGGAAAAGCATTTGCACATTCATATGTATTTCATCATTCTATGAGCTTTATTAGTAAATTAATTTTAAAACACTTTTTCCACAAAATAAGTTTTCCAAAAAAAAGTAAAGTTCCTCTTGAAACTTCTCTCCCCATGGAAAATTCTTCCAATGAAATATACCCCAGAATAAAATTCAGCCTCCCTTCCTTCCCAAAAACTGCATGTGTATTTCCCAAAAACAAATATACACAAACAATGAGCAAACTTCATAACTTACAAACCTTTCCACTGGGGCTGCGATGCGTCATGTTATCCCAGAATGTATAGTTAATGGACCTTTTGACTACGCTTAACAAAATGGCCATATCAAAATTTTGACTGGACGACTTTGGGAGGCAATGAGACGTGGAAGGGGTGCTATCAGCCCTCCAATCTCTTTGGTTCGAAAAAACGGCACTAGAACTTATAAGTTTTGTTCATAAATCCTTTGATGTTTTGTTGAAATAATATATTTATTTGGTACTGTTCTATTAACCGGGTAACACGCGAGAAGTGAGGTTTCGTTATTGCTAATGAAATAAAATAAAATAGGGCAAAAATACAATAGTTTAGAAACAAATTTCGGCTATATATTTGCACTTTAGAGGGGTGGGGGTAAAGCATAGCATATATTAAATACGTAACTTAACCTAACCTAGGTACCTTTGTTCCCCCTAAACCCCGAAAAACTAAAGTTTAAATATAGTTCCTGGAGTGAAAAACCCCTTGTTTATGCAGCGTCAGATAGCAATTACCGGGTAATGCCTATTTGATCTTTGCTTTTCTCGAGTGGCCGTCTCGCGTGTTCCCCGGCTACTAGAACAGTACCATTTATCTTCTATGAGCTGTCATATCTGAAATATTTCCATGCTTTAACACAAATTGACAAATGAACTCCTATAGATTTGATCCGGCAGGCTTAAATGATCTAATTATTTGCATAATTGATTACAATTTGAATCGAATTTGAACACATAAAGCCAAAATGTACATGACAGATACAGAAATTTAGTTTTCCTGAAGCTTTTAAATCAAAGCGGAGGCAGAGGGTGGTATACTGGTGTTAATTTAGAGGGGGCGGGGAAAGGAGCATTTGCCCCCTAGTTTTTCAAAAACACTTTTTAAGGTATTTTCATTGGGATACCACTAGATCACTAACTTGACAGTGTATATATATATACAAATCTTTAAATTAGCCAACCGGCCAACATGTATTTTAAGCCTAGGAGTCCAGCTGTACAAAAAGCAACATTCAGAAAATAATTATTATTGCATAAGAGAATAATCCTAGCTAACACATTTTGCAGGGGGGGGAGCCTTTATCGTCACTTCTTTCCGTGTTTTTCCAGTTTTTTATAAGAAATTCATGAATTCATTAGAGCTAGGCTATATATTCACAGAATATATAACCCCACCCCTCTAAAGTATAAATATATACCTAGAATTGCATCCTCAATCTAAATAGGCTTATAACTTCCATGTGCATCACAAATGAATTTTACTCCCATATTAGCCATGTGGTGGATGTCCATTTTCATTGAAAAATCCCTTTTTGGTATTTTCATTGAAAAAGTGCAAATCACTCCCCAGGATTTTGAAAAATACCTTTGCCCATCGCCTAAAATATTTTCGTGATTTAACACTACTGGGGGGATAGTCATATCCAATATTGCTAAATAGTGCCACCCCTTTTTGTTTTTAGTTTAAAGGATGAAGATGCTCCGGAGTCATTTTAAATTGCGCCCAATTAATTTACGCTTTGACGCGTTGAAGTTGCTAAATATCAAACAGTTCGTGGTAACGAACTGTAAGTAAGGAGCGACACGGCTCAATGGTAACCGAAACTCTAAAAAACGGGATTTTGATACCAATAGATACATCAAAAGAATCAGATTTTAATTCTGATTTCAAATATATAAGTTTCATTAAGTTTAATCTTACCCATCAAAAGTTACGTGCCTAAGAAAATTTGGCTGGTTTTCGAAAAAAAGGGGGAAAGACCCCCTAAAAGTTATAGAACCTTAATGAAAATCACACCATCATATTCAGCGTATCAGAGAACCCTACTGTAGAGGTTTCAAGCTCCTATCTACAAAAATGTGGAATTTTCCATTGTTTGCCAGAAGAAAGATCACGGATGCGTGTTTATTTGTTTGTTTGTTTTTTTTTCCCAGGGGTGATCGTATCGACCCAGTGGTCCTAGAATATCGTGGGAGGGGTCATTCGAACGTAAATTAAAATTTCTAGTTCCCTTTTAAAGTGACAAAAAAATGGAGGGCAACGAGGCCCCCTCCCACGCTCATTTTTTTCCCACAGTCACGTGATTAAAATTTTGAGATGGCCATTTTGTTCAGCATTGTCGAAAATATGATAAAAATGTCTTTTAGGATGACTTAATCCCCCAAAGGCCCCGGGGGGAGGGCTGAAAGTTATGAACTTTACTCAATGTTAACATATAGTATTGGTTATTGGGAAGTATACAGACTTTTTCAGAGGTGATTTTTTCTGGTAGTTGGGGGAAGGAGAGGGTCGGGGGCTATATGGAAGGATCTTTCCATGAAGGAAGTTTTCATGGGGGAGGGACATTGCTATGAAGGGGGCGCCGGATTTCCTAGCATTATTAAAGAAAAAGATCAGGAATTAAATAAAAAAAAACAAGTTTTTCAACTGATCAACTGATTGTGATTAAGAGGTCATTTTTAAAGAACTGGAAAAAAAATTCGAACTATAGTTTAAAGAGCAGGGTATTGACTAGGGGGCGAACCCCCTAATATACGTGTTAAAAATTTATGCATAGAGAAGTTCGTTACGTAAGTTAATTCTAAGTTACGTATATTTATTACTAATAAAAACGTTCGTAAATAAAATTAAACAAGTTTCGAGAAAGCCATTTAACCAAATATAATATGCAAATTTTGTTTTAATTATTCATGTACGGTGAGCCAAAATCAAAACCTGCATTAATTCAAAAACGTTCAAAAATTAAATAAAAAAAACAAGTTTTTTTAACTGAAAGTAAGGAACGACGTTAAAACTTAAAACGAACAGAAATTATTCCGTATATGAAGGGGGCTGTCCCCTCCTCAACGCCTCGCTCTTTACGCTAAAGTTTGACTTTCTCACAACTCTATTTTTTTAAACAATAAAAAAACTTTAGCGTAAAGAGTGAGGCGTTGAGAAGGGGACAGCCCCCTTCATATACGGAATAATTTCTGTTCGTTTTAAGTTTTAACGTCGTTCCTTACTTTCAGTTAAAAAAAACTTGTTTTTTTTATTTAATATCTAATTAGGAACCGACGTGAAGGCAAACCGAAACTTCCACATTGACTAGTCACCTCAGACTGTGTTTACTTTTCGTTTCATGGCAGCCATATGGCAATGAAATGGGAAGGTAAGGAGCTCCGTGATGACAACAGCTGATTTATCATATTAGAAAAGTAATATATACGAATTGAATTCCAAAAAAAAAAAATTCTTACATTTATTCAACTCTACTTACTATTACTTTTCCTTTTTTCGTTTTCTTATTTTATGTTTTATTGCATTGTTTGCCCAGTCGATCTTCAATGATTTACGACAGCGCTGATCACATTTTTGGTTCTTTTTAATTGACAAAAAATACAAATTCGACAAATTCCACTTATGACAGTTCTTTTGAAATTAAACGAAATTTACATGGTCATTAAAGATCCCCAAGTCATCAATAGCAACTTAAAGCTAGCCTTCTTAATCTGCAAAGGTTTTCCCATGCTAACCTAGGCCAACTTTGTATCGACTAGATTTCGAGTTTGAATCAGGGCTTCTACTATACCCAAACCTTTTGGCTTTTCCCAAATTTTATCCAATTTTTCTTTACAAATAATGTCTTTCAAATTTTTATAGACAGAAAATTTTTTGTTAATCCTTAGTTTGGAAATATCCTCGTGACTATCTAAATTTAAGAGTTAATCAAGTATAAGTCATGCTCGACCGAATTCAAAAGAAGGTCAAAGATGCTTGGCAATAGTTTAGATAGAAGCCATTCATCCACATAAACGTAATAATATCTGCAGCAGGGCATGTAAATTCGTTTAATTTTCAGGTATCTGTGCAGCCAGTACAGTGTGCTCATCTTTGGATTTTTTATTTGATACGGAAGTTTCCGTATCTTTGTTCATATCTTAAAGAAGCAACCTAGAAAAAAAATGAAAGCTTTCCATTTTCTAGTAAAACTTTGGGCACATTGGAAGCACTGTTTAATTTTTTTTTTCTTTTTTTTTAAACTTCAAACAAGTTAGAAGCAGTCTCCCATTCAGGTGGGTTTTTAAAAACAAATATAGGTTTCCACCAATTTCTAAGCCAGGTTAAATAAAGGCAGGGGCATATCCAGGGGGGGGGGGCGTGGGACCCTGCCCAACCCCTCGCCCGAAGATTTTTCTGGTGCCCGCATTCTCTGTTTCTTTTCTTTTTTTTACTCTTTTTTTTTTAATAAATTTGTGAACTTGGTCAATTATTGGCACCTTTGTCCCACTTGCCCCCCCCCCCGATATGTTGCTCATTGGTGCCCTTGTCACATTGGGCCTCCCCCAAGAATTTGCTCTAGATCCACCCTGAATCAACGCAGGTCAATAGTCGTTTTCTGCTGCATAGTGGCTCTCTTTCACGGAGTCGAGGTTGCAAGAAAAAACAAAAAAAGTGGCATATCAGTTTTTTCATGACTATAAACAGTTGGATTAACAAAATAGCATAAAAAGGTAATACAACATTGCTAAAAAATATTATAATGGTAAGTTCAAACCCATATAATTTTGCTAAAATCCTCAAAGGTTTCAAACAGTGTGTGGTAACAAACTGAAGTAAGGAGCAACTAAGCCCCATAGTAACCAAAGCTCTAAAAACAAGAATTTTGATAACAATAGATACATCAAAATAATTGAAGTTTTGTGCTGATTCTAAATATATAAAATTCATTAAGGTTGATATTACCCATCAAAAGTTACGATCCTGAGAAAATTTGCTTTGTTTTTAGATAAAAGGGTGGAAAAACCACCAAAAAGTCAAGCAATCGTGATGAAAATCTAACAACCAGATTCAGTATATTGAGAACCCTACAGTAGACGTTTAGAGCTCATATCTACAAAAATATGGACCTTTTCTCCAATTCCAATTCAAATTTTCACATTCGAAAATTAACCAAATGTTCTAATGCCCTTTTTAAGTGACAAAAAGATTGGAGAACAACTAGTCCCTCTCCCCTGACCCTCTTTTACCCAAAGAAATCCTTTCAAAATTTTGAGATACCCATTTGATTCAGCATAAGTCTTCTTATGTATCTTTTTTTTTACCCACCCCCTAGGAAACTTCCCTTTTTCAGCCACAGATAACTACGGTGCTGAGGGAGATACAGTGGCGGATCCAGGGGAGGGGGACCCCAGCCCACCAGTTTTTTTTGCCCAAGTTCCTTGCATTTTTTCCTGTTTTTCACTCTTTTTTGAAATTAATTCCAAAAATTGTGGTATATGGCCTTGTGGTGTTTATTGTTTTTTTTTTCATATATTTCTTCTATCAATTTTCATGACTAATTGTCATAGGAACGCAATTTTTAGGTTAGGATTGGAGTCAGTTGAAATATACTAGTTTGAAGTTTTCTCCTTTTTAATATTAGTTGCCTTGTCCTCACTTTTTTTGCTCATTGTTACGTGTAAATTAGCTTAATGTTTTTCTTCTGTTTATTTTTCTGTATTTTTATCTTCCGTTCATTGTCATAAAAAATGTTTCCAGACGGGGAATAGATTAGCAGGCTACTTTCAAAATTATTTTTCTGCTTTAGTAAAATTTTGCCGCTTTTTTAAGAATTTGTTTGTTTTTTCTAAGGATTGTTCTGGATTTCTACATATTCTGGGGAAAAGGAAAAGGCTTATTCAAGATAATGTTTTCACTTCCATGTGCTTTTTACGATAAAGGGGGAATTTTTTTTACAAAATCACTGGAAATAAGGTGAAGGGGCGTGAAATAGCAAGGAACATCACAATCTAACAATGAAATGGCAAGTTCCCGCTGTTCAAATAGAAATAATGGTCAATTTTAGTTTATAAACTTATTTTTGTGGGGAAAAGGTTGAAAAGGCCTTAGGTCTGATAATGTGCGCCAGAGGGTGCCATCGGGTGGGTACATTGTACCATGCTGGCGTCAATTGCCACAAACCATCGCTAAAAATGCTATTGGGGATTTTACCCCAATGCTATTGGGGATTAAACGATTGATTCTAGCGTAAACGGTTATTTTTCTAGAAAATGCCTGAAAAATGCCTTATGTGTGATAATGCTTGCCAGAGGGTGCCTTGTGCCAGCCATTGAGTGTCACAGGCTGGGAATTGCAAGAAAATAATACGAATAAAGAATGAACAAAATCTAGAATTAAGTCGCATGTCTTGTGCCCCCTTGGATTTACCTCTAATAACTCATCCCCACCTCTCAATGGATCTAGGTTTATTGATTAAAAGTAATGGTTTTCGTGAAGATAGGAATTAAACACTATTTAGCGATTAGTCTGCAATTCTATAGCATTTAAAACAGAAATTATACTGCAAGTGATAACTAATCTGTTTAAATCCAAATCCAGTCTGCACAAGGCCTTGATTAGTTTGCGATAATTTTGGCAGTTTGAGTAAACTAGTTCACCAACTAGTAAAAAAAAATTCGTTTCCTTTATTCTCCTCTCCATTTTAAAGCAAATGGAAGGACAATTCTGCAATTGTTTAGGGTAGGCTAAGTAAGGAACAAATCGCTAACTACTAGATGGCGCTCATCGTTTTACTTTTCGACACTAGCATTATGCTTTTTTCCATGTTATGTCATTTTGGTTTCCGTAGCCTACCTCGTTTTTCAGTTTCCGAAAGTAATAGTTTCAGTATAAGTTCAATTGAAATATTTGAATTATAGCAGAAAAAAAGGGAATGCTAATTGAATTTTGAGTATAAAAATATAATTATAAAAATAAGGAAATATATTTTTACTTTGAAATAAGTTGAGCTTTCTTGTCTACAAAATGAACACGCAGAAATTTATGTACAAAAATTATCTTTTAACTTTTACAATCGCTTTTTTTAAATACATTTTTTATGAGTTTCTGTAGGTAGAAAATTTCTTAAGATTCTAACCTAACCTTAACAGTAGTAACGGTGAAAATATATTGCTTTCTGAATTCAATTTTATAAAATTAATAACGGAAACCCTGTTTTGGGAAAGACTTATTTTTTAGCTGTTTACTTAATTTTTTAAATGAAACCTAAAAAGCGTTTCAAAAAAAAAAAAAAATCTTTCCTGGATTTGCCATACATTTGCTGCTTACTCTTAATAACAAAGTAAGCAAATATTTTGAAGAAAGGAAGATGCTTATAAGGGTATTTCAGTCCTTTACATACACGTAAAGGAACCAAAAGCTTCCCCAAAAAAGATAATTTTCTAAAATGGTTCACATTTCAACTGGACTCAGAAATACTACACTTTAATAGCATGAATCGTGCTTCAAAAACTCCGGTTTGCTACAGGATTAATTATAAAATAAGACGTTAGCCCAATAAGTTTTATCAAACAGTTCATAGTGTTAAACTGTAATTAAGGAGCGACTCAGCTCAATTGTAACCGAAACTCAAAAATGGAATTTTCATAACGATTGATAAGAATTGGGTTTTTGTGCAGATTGCAAATATATAAAGTTCATTACGTTTAATATCTACCCACCAAAGGCTCCAAGCCTCAGAAGAAAAAGGGATTTTGAAAACAGGGAGCCTGATTTTCGAAAAAGGGAGAAACACCCCCAAAAAGTTTATAAATCTCAACCTAAATCAGACCTTCAGATTCAGCGCTTCAGAAAATGTTGATGCGGGGGTTATGATCTCCTATCTGCCCAAATGTGGAATTTATGTTTTTGCCAGAAGACTGGTCACGGATGCGTTTCTATTTTTTTTTTTTTTGTTCTAACGTCCTTTTTAAGAGACCACAAGGATTGGAGGGCAACTAAACCTCCTCCCAAGACCTAATTTGTCTCTTACTTTGTTTTCGAATGTTATGATTTAAGATCAATTTGACAAAAAAAAAATCTTCTCCTTCAACTACCTACAAACGTATAATACAGAAGTACATTTAATGTTAAGACCTTCAAACTACGAAGCGACGATTTTACCTAGGGGGCATTCAGATCAAAGAGAGAAGACATTCTGATTGTGATGGTAAGTATTCAGTTTAGGTTATTAATATTGATAATTTGTGTCTTATGTTTCCTAAAATGTTTAGGATAGTAGATTTTTATAAATAAAAAAGTTTGGTAAAATTCTACAGTACTGTTCTTTTAGCTGTAAACCATGCAAGAAGTGAAGTTCGGTTAATGCTAATGAAATAAAACAAAATCGGATAAAAATGTAATAGTTTAGAAACAAAATTTGGTTATATATTTGCACACTAGGGGGGGGGGGGGTAAAGGATAGCATATATTAAATACGTAACCTAACCTAGGTACCTTTTTTCCCCAAAAAAACAAAAAAAAATAAAGTTTAAATATTGTAAACGCAGTTAGAAACCACTGTGTGCGATCCAATTCTCCATTGAGAGAACCTGTTTGACTAGTTTCTTTTATCATCTATCTTGCGTGGCTTACATCTAATAGAACAGTACCA
This sequence comes from Artemia sp. Qi Xiang Cuo, assembly GCF_049724085.1. Classification (NCBI taxonomy): domain Eukaryota; kingdom Metazoa; phylum Arthropoda; class Branchiopoda; order Anostraca; family Artemiidae; genus Artemia; species Artemia sp. Qi Xiang Cuo. Next base: position 4,956,151 of record NW_028297431.1, read on the forward strand.
ATTCTACTTTAGCTACTTTTGGCTATTTTGGAAAGGAGTTAGGTTAGAAAAATGAAACTTTCAGGGATGGGTCTACAGCCTAAAGTATGGGTACTTGTGTACTATCTGGAACACACGCGAAAAATCAAGTTTGGTTGATGCTAATAAAGTAAAACGAAATAGGATAAAAATATAATAGTTTAGAAACAAATTTTGGCTGTATATTTGCACATTAGGGGGGGGGGAATTGGGGGAAAGCATAGCATATATTAAATACCTAACCTAACCTAGGTACCTTTTTCCCCCTAAACCCCATAGAATAATAGTTTAAATACTGTAAACCCATTAACAAACCACGCTTTACAATCTATTTCTCTTTTGAAAGAAACCCGCATCTTCCCTATATAATTTAGCGCATTTGTTCCAGATAGTACATAAGTATCAAAGTATGTCACGGGAAGGTATTTTGAAGTGCCTACCTCCACCCCCTCTCTCTCTAAATGGTCCTGAGATTTGCCGACATGACATGTCCTTTACCTACTGAAATTTTGACAAAACAACATTTTACCTTAGTTTTCTTATATCAGGTCCTTTGTTTCAAGGTCTAGTTCCAAAAATAATATTCCTCTTATTTTAATAGAATTTTAAATAATGTCAATGTTTTTTCATCTTCAAAATTTAGGAAATGTATTTGTATATATTGAAAGTATTATAAAATGGGGTTGAGCAAATTTGTGAATCTGAAAAAAAATTTTGTCAAGTTCTGCTTTACGGAACATAGGTGTTTCGGTATGGATAGTATACAGGTCTCCCGGTATACTATCGGGTATACTATACCGTATATCGTATATAGTATATCGGGTATACTATAGAACATGATTACGTGAAGAGATTTTTCAAACTCTAACAACTAAATAGATCATTACCCCTCTTTTCACAGAAGGAGGGTCATTTGACGAAAAATGTAGATAACGACCAATATGAGTTTGCTTTCTGTATATAAAAAATTCAACGCTAGGATTATTTTTCATAATTAAAACATCCAAGAAAATCAGCTTTCGTGAATCTTCCAGTTCCATTGTGAATTGGAGATTTGAATCAAAAGAGTTCAAATGTGCCAAAAAATCTCCATGTTCCTAAACAGAAAGAATATCATCAACGAAACGAAACCAGAGCGAGTGTTAAGTGGAAAATATTCAAAGCAAATTGTTCTATGAAGTCCGTGTCAAAATTTGCCAAATAAGGGGACCAAACAGTGCCCATGGATAGGCCCGATATTTGAAGAACACTATTTTCTAGGAACTTAAAATACGAAGAGAACTTGTTGCAAAGACGAACAAGCGTCAATAATTTGTCAATTTTCAGAGTATTGTAATATGATCAAGCAGAATTTTCCTCTAATTTTCTTTGTAAGGCCTGCTCACATTTATTGACATCGAATGATGTGTACATGGAAACTACATCAAAACTAGATAAGATAGTTTTTTTATGTTGTACTTTGATTTTTTAACTTATCAACAAGATCTATGGATTTTTTTATATAAGATTATTGTGTGCTTAAATGAGGCTTAAAATTGGTAGCTAAGAACTTTCCTAGATCTGTAGCTGGAGAACTATAGCAAGCTACAATAGGAAGTAACGGAGTATCTTTCTTATGGATTTTAGGAATGATATGGAGTATATACGGAAACGCGCCGAACAGTCTCGAGATTTGGGAGGGGGTATGGGCTCGAAAACTAGCCCCCCTCCCCCCCCTCCCAAAAAAAGAGAAAAATCATCGATGACACAAAATAGAAAAATTAAATAATTGCTTGTCAGGAAATAGTTAGATATTATGGATTTATTTTCACTTTATTATTGTCTACCTATTAAATTTGATAATTTACTTGACCCAACTACGGAGAAATGATTGTTCGGGAGGGAAGGGGGATGGGCCTAGTCAAAGCAGAAGGTGCATTCAAGGAAGTTACGGGATTACTCGCAAAGTCAGGACCATCAGATTAATGAAAATAGTTTTCTTATTCTGTCTCAATTTTGGATTTCCTGATTGTTACATTGTGCCATCTCCTTCAATTTGAATGATGCTTTAGGTATATAGATGTTTATAAATTCAGAAGTGTGATCAACAAAGGTAGCTGAGGTGGCATAATTCAACGTTTTTTATGTTTGAGGTAGTAGACGACTTGCTAGTTGTTTTGAACACATGATTGTGTGCCCCAACCTTTAGTCTGAATCTTCTTTTACATTTGAAATTCGTCTTTTTTTCTAAGAGGCTTTTTTTAATGCAAGATCTGAAAGCTTTAGCTTTTATGTACGATTTGTTTGGAAGATATCAATCACCTGCTTGTCGTATCTCCTTCAGCCTGAATTCTGCTTTTGTACATTGTGAAATTTTAGAAGTATTTATTCACAAAAACAAAATAGATACAAAATTATTTGCTTCGAAATCTAGGTGATTTTTGTCTTTTATAATGTGTCAAAATTCACCTGACAACATTAAAAATTACTAGAACTAGTAATAAGTGAATAGGAGAGGCAACCCTGTTTTTTCCCTTGATGATAAATTTGAGATTGGCTTAAGAAATATTTATGTAAATCTGTGTAAAACATTAATAAATTCATCAGTTGTGTTCAGGGTTGCCACCAAGGTCGCGTTCGTAGCATTTTTGGTACGTTTTAAATAAAACGGCAAGTTTTACGTTACGGTCCTAAAAACATTACATTTTTGAATTTATGTTACGATTTGAATAATGAGGAAGTTTCACATTTTCTGAGTAATCTACTTTTTCTCCCGTGAAAAAATTCGCTGTTCCCATTTTAATTACACTGACGTGAGTATTGACATTTTTTCACTTCGCGGTCATTTAATTTTATCAAACAATTTCTTAGTTATTAGGATGAGAAAATACCCACTTCGCTTACTCGCATAGTAAGTTAAGTTAACATTCTCTCTCATGAGCATACGATTATCATTTGTTTAGTGACAAGTGACAATAGTCGGTTAGTCACCTCACCAACATTCAATTTCATCAATTGACTTTGAATCTTGTTCCGTCAACAGTCATACAAAAATTATATGGAGAAGGAGCTAGTTTTATTAGTTAGTGCTAATGAAATAAAACAAAATATGATGAAAATACAACAATTTAGAACCAAATTTGGGCTATATATTGGCACATTAGGGGGGGGGGTAAAATGTAGTATATATTAAATACATAACCTAATCTAGGTACTTCCCCCCTACCTAAACCCCAAAAAACAATAGTTTAAATATTGTAAACGCAATGACAAACCACACTTTGCAATCCAATTCTCTTCTGACTGATACCCGTTTGACTAGTTTCCTTTAGAATCTATCTTGCGTGTGTATCATCTAATTGACTATTACCGATGATATATGTATTTTTTTTCGTAACAACCTCACCCCCCCCCCCTTAAGATTGGTTTGACATAATATCAGGTTATATACAAAAGTTGCTCTTTATATGAGATTATGAACTGGTATCGACAAAATACACGAAACTGTAAAAATGAGCCATTTTTTTGGTTATATCTAAGCATTGAGTAAGGGGGTGAGTTAGTTGATCTGGAATTTTCGATTTTATACTAGACTTTTCCCAAATATCATGGTCACTTTTTTGACATTATACCCCCCTCCCCATCTGCGGTCTCATATATAACTGTATAAATATAGTTCTTCGTTGTTTCGAATCTTGTGGTGACATTGTTTCTTGTTACATTCTTTCGTGTTCTTTCAGATTTTAAAGTAAGAATTTTATTGGTTGATTTTTTTAATATATTCCCAGGGCTATGTCCCGGACCATCAGGGAGGTAGGTGTGTTTTCAGAAAAAAGACCATTATATTTGTAAATAGTATAAAATAAATAATTTAATAATACTGCTTGTGTGTTCAGAATATTTTCTTCAGAAAAGGACAATCACTAAATATTTGGCTTTAAAAAAAACAACTAGACTAATGACCATTTTTATGAAGAAGATAGAGATTCATGTATCTGTATAGGGTAGGCTTACAGTTTACTTAAAAACTGATTCAAAGGGACCATGCAGGCTGGACTGGGGCCCCAAACCCCCGAAAACGTAAATTTCTCCGCATTTCTTTATTAAATTATAGGTTTTTTATTATCCCCCTTAACTCTTTAATTAAATCATTTCCAGTTCATTTTTATCAACTCACTGATCTTTTTGTTCCATTTTCCTTTTGTTTCTTTGTCACACTATTTTTTTTTTAATTTGTGGTCTCTTTTTCAATCACTTTCGAATGTCCAGTTAGTTCTCACTTTTATCAATATAGCAAAGCAGTAAGAGCACATCCCGAGGCTTTGTTAACTTAGGTTGTAGTCTTGAAAGAGATATTACATTTTTTTAATATCTAAAAGTAAGAAATTTGAACACATTAAATATAAGTGAAAATTCGGGGCAAAAAATCGATTCGTTTTTGCACTAATCTTTTTTATTGGTTTTCCTCAACTCATCGACTTTTTCCGTTTATGCATTTAAAAGCTAGATAAATTTGGTGTTTATGATCAGGGGCGCCCTTCAACTATCCAGATATGGATCCCTCTTGCCCCCCCCCCCAAATGAAAATACTGGAAATTCGCCCCCGTTTATGATATTTAAAACCCTATGCTTTTTGTGCCCCCCGTGTTCGCTTATATTCATATATTCTTGAGAAAAATAAATAATTCTCTACTTTTAGTTCATTTTGAAAATGTTTCTTGCTTTCGTCAGCATTTATTTGATTTACGGTTATACTAGTTGAAAAAAGAGTGATGCATAGCAAAATGCATAGGAAATAATTAATTTTTACTATATTTTTCCACATTAAGGAGGGAAAGTATGGTGGAATCACTTTAATATATATATATATATATATATATATATATATATATATATATATATATATATATATATATATATATATATATATATATATATATATATATATATATATATATATATATATATATATATATATATATATATATATATATATATATATATATATATATATATATATATATATATATATATATATATATATATATATATATATATATATATATATATATATATATATATATATATATATATATATATATACAGCCCTTTTCATATAAGAAATAATTTCTCTTCGTTTTAAGTTTTAATATTGCTCCTTACTTTCAGTTAAAAAAAACTTGTTTTTTAAATTTAATCACTTAAATATCAAACTCGCTATTTAAACTTTTTTTTGGAAAAGATAAAGTCGAGCTAAGCAGAGAATTGCAATCAAGACATGTGCCAGATTCATTCAAAGGAATTTGCTTTCAATGTTTAGTATGGCTACACACTACATCTTTTGACTTTTTTTTGTCTTTTCATTAATTTAATCTTTCTTTAAATGCATCTTTTGAAATTACACTCGTCTATATTCTTTAATGGAAATAAGTTTTGTCATATTTCAGGAGGATTGTTACTTCCTCCACCATGCAACTTATATTGTTCACTCCGAGTTACATTAGAAGGACTCCTTTACGTACAATGCGCTTATTAAAGCCCCTCCCCTATGTTAGGACCGGGTCATCATAGGTCCTAAATTTTGTAAAGCCCATATTTCAGTTGGCTAGTAACCCATAGGGATTTGTGTCCTTATTCGATGAACCTTGGCCTGTAAAAAATGCATCTTTCGTGAATAATTGTCTTTCTATTTTTAGCCGTGGAACCGTTTTCAAGCCAGCTTATACTTATTTAGAAGTAGTCAAAAGGTCAAAATTTGTGTATCTTTCGCCTAAATACGCTTCTTAATATCCCCACCCGATGTCCTATACTTTATTGGTTTCACACAAATAACAAAAGGTAAAACAAGAGAAATTATGTCAAGATGGTGAAAATTTTTTCGAAATGAATATTTCGACTCTATATGTAAGAGCCGTTCGTCATCAGCAAATACAAATGAATGTGCATTGTCAGTTTAATATATACATATACTGATATTTAGTAATCAAAATGTTAATATTATTTGATTTATTAAATTTATAAAAGTAAAAACATTTATATTTTTTCAGTAAAGTGCAATTTTTGTTCTGGCCTTGGGAAGGCATAGGGGTTTTGCTTAAACAAAGAGACTTGAGACACAAGCTGACTAAATTGGAGCCTGCATAAAATCTCTTTGCTGCAGACACGACGCATCAGGATCTCGCTAACAGACATTTTAAGACGAGCCAAATTTTAGTTTCATTATTACTAGTTAAGTAGTGACAACGATCAAACCATTTCAGAATAATGTTTCATTCAAATATTTGCTATTTCTGTATTTCTGTTCTCTATTATATATTTGGAAACTCAATTTACTTGCTATTTTTCTTTTTTTTTATTTTCCTTTTTTCATGGATGACTAATTCTCTGGAAGCTTGTTTAGATGCCAATGGGCTTTTGAGTTTCGGGTGAATGCAAGTAAAATTGCAAATAAAACAATTTAAATGTCACGAGGGGGGATGGGCATCAGGGTTTCGGAAATGTCCAGGTAGGGCATAGCCCAAATTTGGTTGGGAACCACTGATCTACACCTTTATTATTGGTACTGGGGTGGGAGGGGGGTTAATAGTATTACGCTCATTGATACAATCGTTTTTCGAAGTTTCTACGACAACACCTTCTATAAGAACCTTATATGCCCCCAGGGCATAACTTTATAATCCGTGCCCTAAGGGTTGTGGGGGATTGTCCTCAAGTACAACATACTTTTTATTAGTAAATCAACTACGCTGAAGAAATTGACTATCTAAAAATTTTTATTGTATGTGTTTGGGGACAAGATGGGCGTGGGGGGGAGGGGTGCTACTTACACTCGAATCACTTTCGACTATTAAAAAGGGCACTAGCCCTTTAATTTCCAATCGAATGAGCCTATTTTGAAGTTTCTACGACAACACCTTCTATAAAAACCTTATATGCCCCCAGGGCATAACTTAAAACCCTTGCCCTGAGGGTTGGGGGGGGAGTGTCCTCCTCAAAAATATATTTTCTATGTGGAAATCAACTACGCTGAACAAAAAAGCTATCTCAAAATTTTGATTGGATGTGTTTGGGGGAATGATGGGCGTAGGGGGGGGCTAGTTGCCCTCCAATCATTTTCGAATATTAAAAAGGGCACTAGAACTCTCAATTTCCAATCGAATGAGCCTCCTTTGAACTTTGTACGACGACCCCTTCCATTTCAAGTGCCTCTGGAAAAAAAAAAACATTGGAGCCGTATGGCCTTTAGTATAGGCAACGCTACAGCGTTGCCTCTGATGAATATCAAATATGATATAATATGAAACCCCTGTACAGGAAACTTTCTGTCCCTTGGCTTGAACAGCAATTTTGTGGATCCAAACTACAATTTTGCCCAATAGAGGAACCACTTGATACTGAGCTTCTCAGTTGCAGAAGAACGAGCCTGTTTTGGTTATGAATTGGTTTTTATTTTAATTAATAAAATTGGTTTATGAATCGTACCCAATTTAAATATTCTGCTCCTATTTGGTGAAAATATCTTACCCTCAACATATTTCTTGTCAATTCAAATTTCATTCGTACGTTTTTATCGAACTTCAGGCTCATTACTGTATAGTATTTAACTCTAAAAAGAGTTTTACAGTTTGCACTCCTCACCGCTTTCATCATTCTTCTGACCGTTTATTCCCTATATTTGTTGTTAAGACGTTTATTCTTTGCGCCACTACTAGTTACTTACACCCCAGCTCACGTGAGATATCAGTTCAGACAGAACCTTATTCAAGTCTTCAAAATGATGACTCTATGTATCAGAATCCCATTTTAGAGATTTATGGTACTCTATATCTTTATTTAATGATCACAATCATCCTCAAATTGGGAAAATGTTGGCAAATGACTCAATTTATGGGAACTAATTAATGAAAAACCATTTTAATAATTATTATAATAAGTATTAAGAAATCAGTTAATAAACCGTTCAGGTTCGCTGTTAATTCACATTAAGTTTGAAATATATACGGAATAAATTAAAATTTCGAACCAGAACGTACTCTATATCTTTATTTAATGATCACAATCATCATCAAATTGGGAAAATGTTATGTTTAAACTGTTGTTTTGTGGGGTTAAGGGGGAGAAAAAGGTACACAGGTTAGGTTAGGTTACGTATCTAATATATGCAATGCTTTACCCCCCTCCCCCACCCTTTAATGTGCACAATATTCAAAGTTTAGCGTAAAGAGCGAAATATTGACGAGGGGATGACCCTCCCCTCCCCTCATATATGTAAAATTTCTGTTCGTTTGTAGTTTTAATGAAGCGAATAAGAGTTTAAATAGGGACAAGTCCTTTATTAGACAGTGAAAAACAAATACAAAAGTTCTGAATATTTCAGAACATTTTTGGCAGTGTGGTTTAGTCAAAGAAAGGCAGTGTGGTCTGTGAAAACCAACTTAACTAAGAATTATAAATTTAGCAACATTTTGTTTACAATTAAAAGAAGAAGAAGATTTTGCCAACCCTACTAAGAATCCAACATAAATTTAAGCAAGATTAAGGAATTCAAGACTTTGAATGAACTCACTTAATGACGTTTTTAAGCCAATGGACTGGTAACATTCAGCCATTCAGTGATCCGGAAGCTATTACATTTATCAAACAGTTCGTGGTAACGAACTGTAAGTAAGGAGCGACTCGGCTCAATACTAACCTAAACTTTAGAAAACGGGATTTTGATACCAATAGATACATCAAAAGAATCAGATATTAATGCTGATTTCAAATATATAAGTTTCATCAAGCTTAATCCTTCCCATCAAAAGTAACGCGCCTGAGAAAATTTGGCTGATTTTCAAAAAAAGGGGGAAAGACCCCCTAAAAGTTATAGAACCTTAATGAAAATCATACAGATCAGATTCAGCGTATCAGAGAACCCTACTGTAGAGATTTCAAGCACCTATCTACAAAAATGTGGAATTTTGCATTTTTTGCCAGAAGAAAGATCACGGATATGTTAGGAGTGACTTTTCCGTCTACGTCCGTCCCGTTTGTTTTGTTCTTTATCTTGAGATTTTTTTCGGTCCGGCTTTGTATAATGGTTTAGAAAGGGAATGATCATACTGTGTTATATTTATGCTTGCGGGTTTATACATTTTGCTGTTCCAGGGTTTACAAGTCGACTATCAAAAGCCGATTTTGCAAGCTTCTTTGTTCCACGGGCAATTCTGTATCTTGATTCAAAAAATGTTTATCAATAAAACTTTTGCCACCAAAAGTCTAGATACTGCATATACTTACTAGATTTATACACTAGAGGGAGCCTTCAGTTACTATTTTGGGCTTTCTAGTGGACAGCTTCTCTTTTCAGCCAATTCTATTCTGAATAGCTTAGCCCCGAATCGTACACTAGGAAGAAAAACTTGCTAGCTAAAGAGTTTCAACAAGGCTTCTTTAAAAGTTTTCTTCCATCGTTGCTATAATTCAGTTTAAGTTTTGGAATCTAGTTTTTTTTAAAACACGTCATGTTGAAATCAAAAGTGTAAATTGCGGATGACAAGTCCTGCCCTATTAAATCAATTTGCTCTTTGCTACAAATTTTAAATCATTCGGAGGAGCATTTAAAAGCTTATCAAGCAAACTATTTTATTACGGGATCTATTTGATAATAAGTACTTACGTGTTGAACTATATCTATAAAGGTCTTGAATTAGCTTTGTCATAAGCATAATGGAGTACTCCTTAAAAAAAAAGTTTCTATTTCACGAGTAACGCCACGTGTCTTGGGCTAACGGCTAATCTTGGTCGAGTCCAAAGAGCATAGCTTTAGCCGGGTATCAAAAGGATGTATCTCCATAATTGAAAGTTTTCAGAAGAGCGAATAAAAAAACTCAAAACTTTTTTATTTACCCTCCGATAACCATAAAACTAAAACGGATTGACATGTAAACTCAATGCATATCAATATGTTTTGTTTTACAGTTATCAGAGGGGAAATAAAAAGTTGTGAGGTTTTTTGTTTGCTCTTCAAAAAATTTACAATTATGGAGGTACGACCTTTTGATACCAGAGTGACGATAGATAACTTACAAGAGCGGAAACTGGAAAGAGTGGAGGAAATTAAAACACAAACGCTATTTAGCACTTGCGTCTCAGGACAGTTCTTCAGTCTATTAATAAGGCTACGTTAGTGTAAATAATATAATCCGCAAAATTAGTATAGCATTAAGTGCCTGATCTCTATTTCTAAAAAAAGAAAAATTAGGAAGTTTGGAAAAATGTCGATAAACACCAAATGTTAGATGGCATAGGTGATTTTTGTCGACACTAGCGCCAGTTTTCATTCTTATAAGTTGCCCATACTCCTTGGTCGAGAGTATATTCCAAGGTACTACTTTGCCAACGCCCCCGTACCAAACAGGTTTTTCTGATAGGTAAACAGGTCATTACACTCGGTCATTACACTCTTTGTCAAGAGGATTTGCGTAATTTCAAAAGTTCAGTGTCTTTTTTTAGTGGTAAAAAACCAAAAACCGATGACTCTTTTTACCCGCCAATTATTTTTGTATATATTCAGATTTCATATTTGATTCTCCATCAGTTTGAATAGTTTATATTCGAGATAGAATTACAGTCATTTTTTGTAAAAAGCATTTACATATAAAAAATGGATAATTCTTAGCAATTCTTGGTGAGTAAAAAAATATTCTCATAATTATATTAAAAAGAAATTGTAGTGTCATTAAGGAAGAAATTCTTTCCTTACATTAGAACTAAGGGTACTTATGTACTTAGAAGCCAGTTGTTTTTAGGAGCTGAAAAAAACCTCTAATTCTCTTATTGGTTGAAATTTACGGTGTGATTTTTTTTATCGAGATCAATGGGTCTTTTAGATGTTTTTTGAAAAAAGTACTTAGCTTTTGATCAGCAATTTGGGATTATAATAAAATTTTTTTTTTTTAATTTATTTATTGTTAAAAAATCTTAATTTTTTACAATATAAATTACCCTTTTTTTTAGGGGTTTTTTTTAAAAAAATTCTAGCCCCGCATCAAAAAAAAAAAAAAAAAAAAAAATTTGTTTTCATTAATTTAAGGAAGAAATTCTTTCCTTACACTGTGTGTGTGGTTACCTCTTTAAAAAATTTATTAATTGTTACAAAAGCTTCCTTTTTTTATCAAGATCAGTGGCTTTTTTTAGGAATGTTTTTGAAAATACTTCCAGGCCAGTCTGCATTTACGGTTTGATTTTTTATCAATATCAGTGGCCTTTTTAGGGAAAGTTTTTGAAAAAGTGCTTATCTTTCGATCAGTAATTTGGGATTCGAATAAAATGATGATTCTTTGAATGAATTAATTTTTACAAAAGCTTCTTTTTTATTACAGTGTGATTTTTTATATCAAGATCAGTGGTTTTTTTTTTAGGGATGTTTTTTTAAAATATTTCCTGGCCAGTATGCGTTGAAGAATCTCTTCCTGAAATTTCATGCGTTCAAAACCCTCACCCCCCATTTCCTAAAAAATAAAATTTGTTACCTTCTACCCATTTTTGATAAATAACTTTGTTTGATTTGCTATTCTTTTTATTTAACGGACATTTTTCTCTCATAGGGGGGAGGGGATTGAATGAACCACGCGCATTAAATTTACCAATTCTTAAATTTATATTTAATTCTACATTTTATTGAAATCTGATAGTTTTACTTGACTGTCACATGCAATTCTTCTCCATATTGTTTAATAAGGAACGCAAATACTGCTTTTTAAGTTTGAATTTACAAATACAGTCACGGAAGCATGGACGTAGGAGGGGGGGAGCAGTTTATAAAAGGTCCTCCATCTCACTATCAGAACCCCTGATTTTGAAATCAAGATGTTTTTTACACTACTTTAGATTTCTAACATAAACGGAATTATTTTCCAGAAACCCAAAATGCATTTTTGCTACATTCTAAATTTTTGTCTTTTTTTTTAAAGAAAGAAGAGACGTGCAATAATCCCCCTTCTGAAAAGAAAGCGAGATATGGCGAACCTTCATTAATACAGACCGCAAGGGCGTCCGTTATCAAATTCGCTGGAAAAGTTACACGCGATCTGGACCATCCATTGACCACCCAACTGATAGTGACAGAGCCCTCTGACCTCCGCGTTAGCTCCATGGCAACTGGAAGGAAGTTGAAAAGGGAATGGGCTACTTTATACCATGTCTCAGCTCAGCCTACTGAGCTCGACCCCCTTCAAGTTTTGCAAAGGAGTTCAGATATAGAAGTCCAGTCAGAATTTGTAAGTATATACATAATTTTTTCTATCCCTATTTTCAAAAATAAGACAAAAGTTTCTCAGGCGCATAGCTTTTGATGATTTAAAAAAAAATTAAAATTTTTTTATAATATATTTCATTTTATTTCATTAACCAAATTAGCAATATATATATAAAGGAGTGATTATATACATTTTCTATAAAAAAAAAAAAACTCAAATTTTAAATTATACAAAATATAAATTATAATGAAATATTTCATTTTAAACAAAAAAAAAAACGACTTGGTATTTAACGCTTGGCAAGCCACTCTTAAACTGATATTATTGCTCGAAAACCATTTGCATTGTATCAGATGGCCCCATCGCTTTGAATTGTAAATGGGTTTCCTGTGACAGGAAGAAGGTTTTAGTAATCACCAATTATGGGTTTCACATACAAAGAAAATATTATTATTATTTTGAACCAACTCTGGCAATTAGTTTCGTTTTTCAAAGGTTCAAGAAAAAGAATTTGAGACTGATCTATTTGAACAGTGTTGTGGAGTCCGATACCCCCTCAACTCGGAAAGGGTTTCGATCCTCTTACCTCGAAGGAACCTCCCGGTTCCCAAGAGTTCTCCCCGGGGGGGGGGGGGCGGGGGGCTCTAAAAAGGACCATCCAACATTTTAATTGTTGATATGGATGGAGAAAAAAAGTTCTTCCCTCTTACAAAACATTTATTTAGCCCAGGTCGAAAAAATCCGTTGGCAAAAGACAGAGGAAAATACAGATTATTTAGAAAGTAACAATACCACCAACCTCCGACATATGGAGTTCGTGTCCTTTAACTGAAGCCGAGGAGTAAGTGTTCGTACAGCATACTGCGTCAGTCGAACAATGGTCATATTTCATTAACTGTTACAATGAAGAGGCTCAAACACTCTACTTAGACTTATATTTTTCATTTTTATTTAAAAAAAAAATTTTTGGAATAAAACCATTTATTTTTTCTATCATTTTCTTGTTCTAAATTACCCTTCTAATAATAAGACTACATTGTCACTACTAAAAAAAAATATATATTTTTTAACATGTTCAGTTGACATTATTAAAGACATAAGGTAATGTAACTTTTTTTTTCTTCTTATTTTAATTGTTCAGGTGGTGGTGGGAACAATGACTATGAGAAATTGAAAAAGTTTATTAACTATAAAATAATGATTATTTTACATAAAAAAAATAAAACTTTTTTTTTCTACAGATTAAAAATATAGCACTCCCAGTGGCACCATTGAGTGATGAAGCAGGTATATTTACAGAACCAATTCTGTCACCACCAGCAGAGTTCAGGGATGAACCTACACTGGTTCTAGATAATCTGAAGTGGTAAGAGGGATTCCTTGATGATGTTTGTGAGAAAATGGCCAGTCTGGAGGAATTAATCTGTGATATGGACATTAGTGAGGACACAGATCGTTCAAATCGTTTCATGCGTTAATCTTGATGTGATGCTCCATGTAAATCTCTCATGTTTCCTTATAACGAAATTCACTCAGAATACAATCAAGTCTGGCTAGACCAAGTGTCCCCAAAAACCCTGGAATATGTACTAGGGGACCTCATGTCACATCCCCCCACTGGGATTGAACAGACTGGGAGTGGTGTTATTGACAATTCCCTGTCACCATCCTCCACCATTCCGCTTAATAGTAGTAGTAATACAACAGCAGCTCATTTTTCCGGGGGCATTTGTATTGAAAAATTTGCTATGAGTGACGTGACTCAAGAACACATAGTGATAGAACCCCAAAACAGCATAATACACCCGGCCGTGAATATTTTGTATTAGATAAGCTATTCTCTGGATACTTTTAGCATGTCTCTGTTAGACTTTATACGCAATCGGAACCTCTCTGTCCATATTTTAACTGCAACTTTGAAAAATCTCCATAGCTATATCGACAAAATTCGAGCACTTATTGATATTCCGATCAAGAATTGGGGGGGTCGGGGGGGGAATTAAAGCATCGGTGAACCAAAAAGTTTATTTACAAAAGGGGACATCTGGGGACATTTTTTATTTTCATTTTTAGACAGGCAACCAGACTTTCTACCCAGGTCTAAACGATTTTGAAGACAAATTTTTCAACTGGGTTAATAAACTAATTTAAACTTTTGATACATTTAATGAGATGGGAAGTGGGTCCAAAATTTTATAAATTGAATGCATGGATCTGAATCTCAGTAGATTTAAAAAAAACTTTATTTTAAGGGGAGGGCGAGATAACAAAATAAAATGCCACCCAGAGTTGTCGGAGACTGTATGGTTTCGGGTTTTCAAATTAGACACATGGTTTAAATGATTTAAATATGCATTTTTAGCGGCGGCCCATCGGACCTTAAATCATTTGTAAACAATGAAAAATCTCGACGGACTTGAATGTAACGTTGGGAAAAATTTCCCTAAATTAAATTTTGATTGTTTAGAGGGAAAATATCCGGTGTCCTTTAAAGAAATAGTCAGTGTCGAAACCGCAAACTAAAATGTTGGGGGGGGGGTGGTTTGTCTCCAGTAGGTCATTGAATTGGTAGCGGGGGGCAAAAAACCAAATAGAAAAGGGGTTTTGTACTCAGTGAGGACACCGATGGTGGAAAATGTAAAAAATTGTGTATGGATTATTTACGAGCCCCCCAAAGATGTAAATTCTTATGGTCATTTTTTCCCCGTTACAGTAATAAGTCGACTCCTCTGTCAAGGTGTGAAGAAAGGTGAACGTTTCTATTGTCCCATGTGCCTGTCCTCATTTAGATCTGAGCGAACGTTTTCAGATCACATCGTGCATTGCAAACTTTATGGAAATCAAAGAATTGAAATGCCGGTAGAAGGCAAAGATATTTTACAATTTAAAAATTTTCAAAATTCTCTTCTGCAATCTGATAAAGTGTCTTTAGACTGTGAAACAAGACTGGTTGAGGTATCAGACCCATCAAGGCCAAAGATCGTCACGGAACACAAACTAGTTGCGTGTTCCTCTGCGCACGCCCGTCACGACTCCAACACTAAAATATTATTGGAAGAGTTTTTTTTAACTATGGACAAGGAGGGCAGTATGGAAAAGCTCTTGGTTTCTTTAATAAGAACGGCAAACAGGGCAATTTCACGATTACGTCGTACCAATTATCCGATGAAATTGTCGGATAAAAATCAATTGGCGTTGGAAAAGGGAACAGTTTGCTAGGTGTGTAGGAGTGTCCTTGCCCCAAAACACGCGATGCAGGACCACGTTCACCTTATTGACCCCAATTCAACGGGAAAAAGTAACTTTCGGGGGTGGGATAACACTTTGTGTAATTTAAAAATGAAACAACAACTTTTTCTATAAGTTTTTATGCATAACTCTAACTACGATCTGAATTGTGTGCTACCTTCATTGGCACATCTACAAATAAATCGAACCGCGGATGATGATGATGATGATGATGCAGGGATGATAGACAGCTTTACGTACAAAATCATACCTAAATCAACGGAAAAGTTGCTTGTTTTGGAATTTATGTGGAAATTTGTTGAAGCCGGTGTTGAGTACACGAATAAAATTCGCTTTTTAGATTCCTACAGTTTTTTCCCCAAATCATTGAGCGAATTAATTCAAGTGCAGAAAAACGATGACGGCAGCAATGCTTTCCCCCTTCTCAAGCAACAATTTCCAAATGATTTATATGATTTGTTAACGGTCAAGGGCATCTATACTTATGACCATTATTGTTCCATGTCGAGATTCGCCGAGAAGACAATTCCCTGTATTGAATCGTTTTACGACAGTTTTCATGATCGTAGTTGCACCCCCAAGGAATACAGTTTTGCAAAAAAAGTTTGGGCAGAGGGGAGGTGTAAAAATGGAATTGAATACCGCAAACTGTATTTGTCGAGTGACGTGTTAACTTTTTTAGGCATGATGTGTAAAAATACGGATAAAATCTATGAGGATTTTAATCTTGATTTGGGGTATTATTATTCATTGCCTCATCTAGTGATAGACCTCATCCTGAAAATTAGTGGGGAAAAAATTGGGCTAATCACTGACATTGATCAGCACCTGTTCATCGAGAGGTCAATGAGGGGGGGTTTTATTTTTCACGGAGACCGTATCTTGGAAACCGATTCAACGGGGGAGAAGACGGGGACAAAATCAAATGCAGTTTTCCTCGATATGAATTCTCTCTACCCCTCGGCCATGTCCCATTACGCACTACCTTGCGGAGACTATAAATGGCTCAATCACCCTCAAGCTCCCCATTTCCCCAACATTGGCGACAGTGTTGAGGAGAATGGACCGGTTGGATGGTTTTTTGAAATTGATGGAGAGATACCAGTCGAGCTTCACGATTCAGTAAAGGATTTTGTTGTCCCATTCATCAATAGACCTTTGACTATGGACTCTTTGAGCCCTCGCAATAGGTGTTTATTAGAGGTAGACGGATTGTATTGTATGCCTTCAAAACAAAAAATTATTTATGACATTCTGCCGAAAAAAAACATATTTGTAAATCAAGTAGCTTGAAAATGGATGTGCAACAATGGTTTCAACGTCACAAAGGTTCACCGAGCACTCGAGTTTAGTCAAAAACCTTATTTGAAAACGTTTGTTGACACTTTTGTCGGCAAACGTTCTGCAGCACAGACAAAAGCCGAAAAAGAAATTTATAAACTCATTTTAAATTCGGCTTTCGGCAAAATGTGTGAGAGTGTTCGCAATAGGAATCGTTGTGACGTCGTGACCGATCCAGAACAATGTGTTCGAATTATTGCCGATCCCAATTACACTTCCTTTACAATCATTGGCCCGGACATGGTACTTTTGAATAGGAACAAAGACGCATTGTCCTGAATAAAAATATTGCTGCAGGCAGTGCTATCTTGGAGATCTCAAAAAAGCTCATGTTGGAATTCTACTACAATGTGGCTAGGGTACAGTGGCCGGAAAAGGGGCAAGTAGAGGTCTGCTATGGTGACACGGATTCTCTACTGCTCAAAGTAAAAACACCGAATCTAATTGATGATTTGGCGCACGGTGAAATTATCAGTTCACGGATGGACTACACCCATTGGAGTGGTCTTTACCCTGAGCTAGTAAAACGTCGGGCACCCAATCAGCTTTTATTTTTTAAATCTGAAACGGGTAGCGACTTGATTTCTCATGGTATGTTTGTAGATCCAAAGGTGTACTTTATACAGACATAAGACGAGGAAATCAAGAAACGTTGCAAAGGAGTACCCACGCGCTAAGTGGACAAAAATTTCGACATGGACATTTCTAGGAATTGTATTGTTGAAAATACAATTCCACGAGCCAAATTGTTGGCAATTCGTTCATTGAACTACAGGAACTTTACTGTAAATGTAGAGAAAATAGCCATGAGTACCATTTCCGACAAGATCTATGTTTGTCAAGATGGTGTGACCACCCTCCCCCTTGGACACTATTTAACTTCAGACCGGATCGAATGTACTGCCCCCAGGGAAAGTCTCGGTTTAAATAAAGTCCTGTAACTAATTTCCTAAAAACCTTTGGGGGGGGGGGCCTCGCGGCCTTTGGGGGGGGGGGGGGCTCGCGGCCTTTGGGGGGGGGGGGCCTCGCGGCCCGGGGGGGGGGGGGGCGGCCGCCGCCAGCGCGGGGGGCGCTCCGTCACCAAAGTTATCTTTTTTTTTTTGGACTTATAGCAGATTTTTTTTTTCAAGTGCCATCTCTAATTTAATGTTTTTTTTTCTCTATAAACAAAAAAAGTGTTTTCTCTCTCTCTCTCTCTGTACCTATGTAAATGTTGCTGTTGTATTTTTTTATTATAAATAAATTTAAAAAAAAAAGGGTATTTTTTCAAGTGCTCTCTCTCTAATTTAATGTTTTTTTCTCTCTATAAATAAACAAAAAAAAAGTGTTTTTTTTTCTCTGTGTGTATACCTATGTAAATGTTGTTGTATTTTTTATTATAAATAAATTAAAAAAATTGTATTTTTTTTTTCAATTTATTGTTACTTTTTTTTATGTGCATATAATAAAAGAAAAAAATATGATTCTTTATTCGTCTTTGTCTTTGTCTTTTTCTTCTTCTTCTTGAAGAACAGAGTAGTAGTAGTAGTAGGGAAAAATTATTTAGTCATTAGACAATTAGAGTCTACAGTTAGTTGTCCAGGTGAACTGTTGAAAGGAACATGTATCAATTTAAAACACTGTTCAGGTCGTTTCTGTTTGGGCCCTCAATGTCGGTCAAAACAACCCTCTTAACTAAAATAATTAAAAATTGTGATAAAATGTTTGCAGAAAAGCCGAAAAAAATTTACTATTGCTATAGTATTTGGCAGGAGTCATACAATAAAATAAAAGCAATTGCTGCCACCACCTTGGGATCGATGCAGATACAGTTCATACAGGGACTTGATGTTTTCAACATTATTGAACCAAACTCTTGGCTGATCATTGACGATCTGGCTGAATCTATTGAATAATGGTCCCAGCAAATGCTGAAATTGTTCACTGTTCGCTCTCATAATGAACAGATTTCCGTTATTCTAGTTCTACACAACCTTTTTCATAAGATCAAATATATGCGAACACTTGCTTTCAGCTGTACCTGCTATATCATCTACAGAGTTGTTCGTGATTCTAGCTCGCTAATAACCCTCAATAAACAAATCTATCCAGGTGCCCCTAAATTTCTGCTCTCGGCATACAATCAGGCAACTAATAAACCCACACGGCTATATCCTATTGGATCTTAATCAAAATACACCCGAGGATCTGCGTGTAGTCACAGATATTTTCGACAATGAAATTACAGTATATCTCCCGGTGAACACTAAAAAGACCTATTAGTCGCTATCATGACACTGAAGAAACTACATGAAAATAGACATTTGTTTTCAGTTCTAAACACTTCAAAACCTCCGCTTAGAAAAGAAATACTCAAACACGGTATTGACAATGATTTCATTAATCTAATATCTGAACTTTGTTTAAATTTGACCGAGGGTATTGTTCTACTACCATAAGTATTTAATCAATAGGCACGTAAACATCAGTCCATTTTGAGCACTTAGGTTTAGAAACACAAAAGGAAGAAATCTCAAAAAAAGCAACGTCTTCGGACGGGTAGTTGTTTTTTCGCAATTTTACTGTCGATTTTAGCAGGACTTATAAATAGTTTTCTCTAGAGAATGACAAAACTCTATAAATTGACTCCAATAGAACTCGCTCTCTCACCCGTGGAACTCTTTGAGAACAATCTGAGTAAATTCCTTGACAATGAAACTATTGATGATGATAAAAAACTGATTTTACTTCAAGATGCACTTCGCCGAGTGGACAAACACTATCGATCAAAGTCCACTGATGTTGCTGCTGACCTCAAAGAAGAATCATCTCCTCAAGAGTCTACTGCTGCTGCTGCTGGAATGAAATAAAAGAAGTTTGAATGTAGTTAGTCTTTATTTACATTCGTGAATATGTTGACCCTATCATCTCTAGACCACCTAAAGAGACTACTAACACCAATTTTGTGCCTCGGTCAAATACAATTTTAGAGCAATGGGGAAAGTATTATAATTCAGGGCAAGAGCTATAATCTACTTGATTTAATGTATGACATGGTTACAAATCGTATATGACTATTATTATTTGACACTAGTCTATACAACTTTCTAAATACATTAAACTTCCCCAAAAGTCTTATTGGCAATAGACAAATTCTAAAAAATCTAAATGAACGTGCATCATCATCATCATCAACATTAAAATATGAACTTGAAGAAGAAGAAGATTTTAAATCTATTTTGGAAAATACTAGCACACCGCTGATAGCTAGACAAAAGCGAAGACGTATCAAGTCAACGTCCCCACCACCAGCAGCAGCCAGTATACAACAGGGTAGCGGACATTACACAACGTGTTTACGTTCAAAATGGCTGAAGTTCTGAAAGGTGCTTATGAAAATATTGGCGAGGTGGGGAGTTTAAGTTCCCCCACAACTCTTTCCACAGTCACGGGTGTTCGCACTAAAATTTTACAAGACAATCTACAAAATGAACCAAGTTACACTCTGCATAGAAATCATAGACTTCGTGCCAATCAATATCGAAAAACTAAAGCCTTTTACCCATTGGATATAATGCAAGCAGATCTCTTGACTCTAGATGAGCTTCAAAGACGTCACAATACACCGTACAATTACATTCTAATTGCAATCAGTGTTTTTAGTCGCTATGCATATGCAATTCCATTGCGATCAAAGAGAGGTGTTGAAGTTACTCAGGCCATTGAATGTATTCTCCAACAGGATTCATGTAAAAAAATTCAAACGGATCGCGGTAGTGAATTTGTTAATCCTAATGTTGCAAAAGTACTAGAGAAGTATAGTACACTGCTCTATCATACGCACAGTCCTATAAAGGCTGCATTGTCCGAAAGGTTGATAATAAATATTCTAATTTTGAGTTAAAGAGATTGTACCTTGAAAAATTTACCATATTTGAGTCATAATCAAGATAAAAACATTTCTAAGCATAAGCGTCGACCTCATCGCACATTGTCAAAATATAAAACAATGTAATTACGACATTCGGAACATAAAAAAACTTAAATCTTACATAAAAATTCTAAATATGACAAAAAGTCCAAGAAGAAGAAGAAAAATGAGTACAAGTTTTGCTTTACTGTGCGTATAATTATAACCCCTCCTTTGTGTAACAAGTAGAATTCCGAGTTTTCACCTTACAGATTCAATGAGTCGCAAATCTTCTGAACTACACCTATAAAGGATTGCCTTCGTGATACAACGGATAAAGGGATTCTTAGTAGTTTTTACGACTATGACCTGCAAACAGTAAAAAATAATAGTGAAATCTACCTTAATGACAAGATAATAAAGACACGTACTCGCGGGGGTAAGAAACAGTTACTTGTTCGGTGGCTAGGATACAACTCTGATTTTGATTCTTGGATTGGTGTTGAAGATATTGACAATGCCCAATGATTTTTATGTAACATTCATGTCCAACGTTTCCGATCCTCTCTACAATGACTTGAATAGTACAAGTGATTTTTGGACGAAACTCTCCCCCACCGTCAAATTTGACGGCGTGTATGAAGTGGCTCTTGTCGACTGTATTCTCAAAAATATCTACGACATCCTGAGAAAAGATGGCAAATATGAAATAAAAATACGACCGTTTGAATTCGGTGATGAAGGTCCCAGGGCAACTATTGATTCGAATCAGTATCCTATTTCTAACATCCCCTACAGTGAATACAATACCATGCATGAACTGTGTCGAGTTATCAACAAAAAAATTGCAAGTCGAAAAAAAGGCGGTTTCAATTTCATTTACTCGACGGAACAAAGGCGACTTTATGTCACAAATCCATTTGAGATTGAAAGAGTTTCCTCAATGAGAATTTACGTGATGTTCTTGGTTTAAAAAACAGTATGATTAAGACAGAACATTTCAGTTGTAGTGAAATTGTTATCTAAACAGATTCCACATCCAGCTTATCCACTGACACTTGCATATTTCTCTACGATTCATATTTAGAACCATCTTGGGTTGGTCATCACAACGACCACCTCTTACGAGATCTTGAACGACAAACAAATAAAGAACATGTTTACCACTATAATATAAAGCATCTTCAGTATAGTCCCTTAAACACTTCCTATTTGTAACTCTGTCATTTAACACTAATAACTTAATTAGGTGATCCAATAGCAATTTCAAACGGATTAGCAGTGATTAAATGTCATTTTCGACCCTTTTTCAACGACAACGACGGTACAATAACCTAAGAAATGAACAATAGAATAACTACATTCGTCTGTCCTGATATTGACTGTTAGGTTGTTTCTTTGAGTCCACGTCAAATAGGCAATGGATTGGACTACTACACGGGGCGTACTGCAATGTCTGGCTATGGTCTTGGTAGCTGGTTTGCTAGGCTATTTCGTTCTGCACCACCCTTTTCCAGAAAATTTCTTGTACCTGTTGCATCGAATTTTCCTGCCTCAACACTACAGGACTGGGGGTCGGGCAAAAATTTCAAGGAGAGTGTTAAGGAAAATATTAGATCTTCAGCAAGAGTCATTGTTGAGCAACTAAAATCTCTGCAAAATGGGGAGGGATTAAAAAGGATGCGTGCGCGTCATTCACTCATCAGTCTCCTCCCAGGCAGGAAGCAAAGGACATCAACAAGGACTTTAAGAAATAAAACAACGAAGGCCAATAAGCAGCAGCAGCAGAAAAAGAAGACAAAGAAAAAGATTGTTAGATCAAAGAAGGATTTCTTCTCTTAAGATGACTTATCTCCCCCACAGGGAATAATATCCATCAATTAGTTCCTCATTGAATCTATTCAATGCTGAAAATGTTGATGTCAGTGTCAAGTATGGCTACTATGAACAATTTCACCCTCAACAACCCCTCTCGGAGAATATACACTTTCAAATATTTTCTAATGAAAATTATTTTATTGATTTGTAGTCAATATTTATTGATTTAAATATTATAGTGACGAAAATGCCAGATAATACAACCGCACTCGCTGTTGATGGTCTATTTTATGAAATCTGTTGTCTAAACAGCCTATTTAAACAAATTAATGCATTTGTTAATGGGGCTTTGGTGAGCACTAATAATAATTTATCCAACTGTGCAAGCTACATACAATTTATGATGATGACGCCAAAGGCGTACAAGGAGATGAGAGGACAATCATTGGGCTATGAATATCGAACAGGTAGTGATATTGACGGTGAGTTGACTACTGCAGTGATCCAGGAATATTTTCTAGTTGGAAAATTAAATCATGAGATATTCAATATATCCCAATGGCTCCCCCCCAATGTCAAGATCTAAATAAAGTTGTATATGGCCCCATCGAATTTATTTTGAGAAAAACACTTCCTGCAGCACCCGATGCAAATGTTATTATCACATCGGCAATTCTCCACGTCCGAAAACAACAAGTTATGAGCTCTGTTGCATTGGCAGTGGAAAAGCTAAGAGCCAACGGTAACAACATTAAACTTCTTGTCCCCCATACAATCACCAATCAACGTCACATTGCCACCGGTTCTCGTAGCTATAGCGATTCATCATTTATCAGTGGAGAAATCCCATCAAAATTGGCTTTAGCCTTTGTGAAGAGTGGCAGTGCCGTTCGATCCTGGACTGAATCCCCCCATGATTTTAATTTTTTCGATCTATTTAGCCTTGTGTGCAAAGTGAATGGTATTCCACTTTACTCTCTATAATTTGAAAAAAAATCCTATATAACTCTCTAAGAATTGACCCTGCAATCCCTAGATCATGACTCTCAACTATTTGAAAATGAAATAACCGATTCAATGTTTTTCAAAAAATCATGGGGTTATTGTTTTGGACTTGTCAGGCATGCAAGATATGACCATAGTACGAACAGGGAATGTACGTTTAGAGTGTACATTTGCCAATGCTCTGACTGAGAGTATCACGCTAATATCACTGAGTCAATTTGAAACCTATTGGGAAATCACACCCGACGGCAGTGTTCTACTAGACCTTGCACCATGAACACAAATCAAATAATCAATGTATTTAGTATGGATCCTTACATGTCCCAGTACAAGTCCTATTGCATACCTTCGGACTTAATTGAAAAAATTCCAAGTGTTAACAACACCCTAACCCTTGTTTATAGCAGTCCATCGACTTTGAAGACAAGCCATTCTATAAGCATTGTGTAAACATTAAAGAACATTAATTTTTTTGATACTCTTGGACTATTCTATAAATTCTATGTTCGATACATCATCAAATATATTGATAACAGAGGACAAAAAACTATTAAAAATCAACGAAGATGACAGGATTTAACTACTAAGACATCTGGCTTTCATGCACTACTCTTTTTCATGTTCAGATGTCGTGGCTAAACCTACAAGCAGTTTCTCAGCATCTACGTTGACATACCTCAATTGAACGACTTTATAGTGGAGAATATACTTACAAGTGTATTTAATATTGATTTTAGTGCAATAATAATAAATTGTTATAGATTTGTTTGTTTAAATTTTTATGAATAAAAAAAAAATATACGGATAATATAAAATGATTTTTTCTGAAATTTAGATCCCATTAATGGCTACATATTTTTCAAAAACAACTAGTTTAGGTCGAGTTAATGGCTACAACTCGCGCTGAATCTGATGATGTGCAAAGTAGGGATTATAACTTGTACAATATTTATTGACTTCACTCATGTCATATCTCTTTGTACAGTTAATGATACTAGTCGAAATCATTCTATAGACTTTACATGTTTCAATTTGCCTATTTGAAGCAATTTCACAAACAGTGTCCTCAAGTGTCGAATCACATTCCGTCACAGCCAAATAGAAATCAGTGGGCTTATAATCATAACACCCAGTGTCTTCCCAACGATGACGTAGAAACCATATCCTTTTGTTGTTCCAACAGTTGAATCGTTGACCTGGTTCCTCCTCTCAGAAAAATCTAAAACCACGACGGTACCAATATCGTAGCAATAAACTAAAATCACGGTTAGGATTCTTTCCAATCATAGCGGGATATTTATTCTCCCACGGCTTACATTTATCATAATGACAATTGGAGCATTGGTGGTCTCTAGGATGAGAGTCACACACCTCTTCAAGACAGGAATTACAACCTTTAATATGTACAGCATATCCTCTATGCAATTTACACGGGTTGCATAATCTACACTTTTCATCATACTCCTCAATCATTGTGCGATTCTCACATGATGACCAGCTGCCCTGTGTGTACATACATAACGGACATGTATGGAACATTTTGTCATGTGTTAACGCTCTCACTGCCACAATGAAACTGAGCTAGCAACAAAAAAAAAATTGTCTGAGAGAGAGAGAGAGAGAGAGAGTAAATCATCCTTGAGCAACATCTTTCTTATGAAAAAAAAAAAGTCCTAAATTTCTAGAAACTAATGTGTAAAAGCATATCCACAATATCATTTTGCCATGTCGTGATCAATATATCAATAAACCGTGTAAATGCATTTGGGCCACGATGTAGAAGCTTCATACAAAAGTCTAATGATGGAGAATTAGTTTTTATTATATCGACAAGCATTTCTCGAGAAAATATCTTTCTTTGAATAGACAACTCTAGAAAATCATCGTCTAGAATTAAACACTTTTCCATAAGAACTAGATTCCTCATGATTCGATCTTTCTCGAATCTATCCATTTCTTAGAGTCCTAACTCTCTCACAACCAACCTCAGACTAAACAGCATTTGTTTTTGTACTCTAAAAAATATACACTAGTATACTATAGAAAATGAAAAAAATACCACTGATTTAGAAACAGTTATATTGAACATAATTACAATAATAATAATATTCACTGATGCATTTTGTTCTCATCAATATATTTCGATAGAATATCTAATGCTGACCGAAGTTTATTTATATGGAGAATATTTACTTTTCCAGCAAAACACAGCTGCTCCTCCTGCTTAAATTTGCTTAATGATATCACATATCTCGAATACATAGTGTCCCATTCAAGAAATAGTCTACAGCCAACAGTTATTTCCACAGCCACATTGCGTACTCGTATATCGTTTCTGCTGTCGGTTCCATCATTAATCTCCAATAATGTATATGCACCACTCATTTTTTTTTCTCCACTAATGTCCTTGCAAATAAAAAACTATTATCTTTGAATTCAATTATCTTACTAATATGAATTGTAAAGAAAACTATTCCTTTTATTCAAATCCTAATCACCAATCAAGTTGTACTTTGAAATTACGCAAATCCTCTTGACAAAGAGTGTAATGACCGAGTGTAATGACCTGTTCACCTACCAGAAAAACCTGTTTGGTACGGGGGCGTTGGCAAAGTAGTACCTTGGTATATACTGTCGAGGCTATAATTTTTTCCAGTAAATGAAGTTCTGCTGCAGTTTGGACCTTTCAATTTTTCTATTTATCATTTTCAGATATTAAAATTTGACCCAATGTCATGAGAGAATGAGGACAGGAGTGCCCAAAGACACAAAAATGGGAGGGCGTTGGGTAAATCACTTTCAACAATTAAAAAGGGCACTAGACCTTTGAATTTCCAATCGAAGGAGCTCTTTTTCAATTTTCTACGACAAAGATTTCAATAAAAACTTATATGCCCCCAGGGCATAACTTATAACCCTTTTCCTGAAGACTGTTTGGGGAGTGTCCTGCTCAAAGGTATAATTTTCTGAACTTTAACTGCGTGAACGAAAATGCTATCTCAAAATTTTGGTTGGATTTGTTTGGGGAAATGGTGGGCATGGAAAGGGGTGTTAGTTGCCTTCCAGTTACTTTCGACCATTAAAAAGGGCACTAGCCATTTCAATTTCTAATCGAATGAGCCCTTTTTGAAGTTTCTACGACAACGCGTTCTATAAAAACTTAATATGCCCCCAGGGCTTATCTTACAGCCTTCACCCTGAGGTCTGTGAGAAGGTTGTCCGCCTCAATAGCCTAGTTTACAGAACTTAAAACTAGGTTGAATAAAATGGCTATCTAAAAATTTTGATTGGATGTGTTTGGGGAAAAAGTGGGCGTGAGAGGGGGGTTAGTTGCCCGCCAATTACTTTCGACTATTAAAAACGGCACTGGCCCTTTGAATTTCCAATCGAATAATTCCTTTTTTAAGTTTCTGCGACAACGCCTTATATAAAAACCTTATATGCCCCAGGGCATAACTTACAACCCTTGCCCTGAAGGCTGTGGGGGAGTGTTCTCCTCAATCCTTAATTTCTATTATGAAATCAACTACGCTGAACAAAATGACTATCTCAAAATTTTGATTGGATGTGTTTCGGGAAATGGTGGGGGTGGAAGGGGTGTTAGTTGCCTTCCAATCACTTTCGACTATTAAAAACGGTAAAAACCACTCCAACGTCCAATTGAATGAGCCGTTTTCGAAGTTTCTAAGACAACTTCTTAGATATGAAGTACCTTGCTTTAAAGAAAAAAAATAATACATTGTGCCAACACCGTACTCATGTGCTCTCAGGGCATAACTTAAAACACTTGCCCCGAGGGTTGCTGGGGAGTGTCCTCCTCAGAAACATATGTTCTATCTGAGAATTAAACTGCTTTTAACAAAATGGCTATCTCAAAATTTTGATTGGATGGGTTAGGAAGATTGATGGGCGTGTGGGAGGGGTTTAGATGCCCTCCAATCACTTTAGAGTATTAAAATGGGCACTGGCCCTTTGAATTTCCAATCGAGTGAGACTTTTTTGAAGTTTCTGTGACAACGCCTTCTATAAAAACCTTACATGCCCCCAGGGTGTAACTTACAACCCTTGCGCTGAAGGCTGTGGGGGATTGTCCTCCTCAAAAAATAATTTCTATCTGGTAAGGAGCGACCATCCTCAATCGTAACTCTAAAAAATGGAGGTTTGATACCGATAGATACATCAAAAGAATTGGATTTTTATGCTGATTTCAAATATATAATTTTTATCAAGTTTAGTTTTACCCATCAAAAGTTACGTGCCTGAGAAAATTTGCCTTATTTTCGAAAAAAGGGGGAAAAAACCCTTAAGAGTCATAGAGCTTTAATGAGAATAATACCATCAGATTCAGCATATCAGAGAACCCTTCAATAGAAGTTTCAAGCTCCTATCTGCAAAAATGTAAAATTTTGTATTTTTTGCCAGAAGAAAGATCACGGATGCGTGTTTATGTGTTTGTTCTTGTTTTATTTTTTTCCCAGGGGTGATCACACCGATTCAGTAGTCCTAGAATATCGTGCGAGTTCTCATTTGAACGGAAACTAAAAGTTCTCGTGCCCTTTTTACTGACCAAAAAAATTGGAGGACAACTTCGCTCCCTCCCACGCTCCAAAGTTTCAAATTTCAAAGTTTCAAAGTTTCAATTTTTCTTCCAAAGTCACCCAATCAAAATTTTGAGATAGCCATTTTGTTCAGCACAGTCTAAAATTTAATAAATATGTCTTTTAGGATAACTTAATGCCCCACAATTCCCGGGGGAAGGGCTGCAAGTTATGAACTTTGCCTATTGTTTACATATAGTATTGGTTAATGGGATTTCAGGAGGGATTTTTTCTGGTGGGGGGGGGGTCCAAGGAGGAGGTTACAGTGGAAGATCTTTCCATGGAGGATGTTTCCTTGCGGGAAGGGACATTTCTATGAAGGGGTTCCCGGATTTCCCAGCATTATTTAAAAAACAATCAGAAATTAAATAAAAAACAAGTTTTTTCAACTGAAAATAAGGAGCAACATTAAAACTCGAAACGAACAGAAATTGTTGCGTATTTGAGGGAGTTTGCCCCCTAGTCAATACCTTGCTCTTTACACTAAGGTTCTTTTAAGTACTTTCAAAACAGCTATCTATTCTAATTAACCAGCCTTTGTGAATCAGGGGTTTATGGTTGAAACAAAATTCGAACTTTAGCGTAAAGAGTGAGGCATTGACATATCATACAAAATGCACATAACGCAAGGTAGCTAGCGGTTATACCATGTTGTATTGTTTCAAACTTATTGTTGAGAGGGAATTGTTCTTCCATCTTGTGAGAGGTGGGCTGAATCATGAAAAACTGTGTTTGTTTTATGTATAATGATATTAATTTATGAAAGCTCATCAGTTCAAAATTTTACTGTAATTTTAATATTTATCTTCAATATTAAGTAAAAAAGAAAACATTTGTAATATAATTCGTTTTCAGTAAAGCGCCAATGACGTAGTAGGTTTTAGGCTTCTGCAGTGAGGCGATACCCAAACTCTTGTTTGTAGTTATTTTTATTCGATTCAAATTTGATTTACATATTCAATTTAAGTTTCACTTGTTTTAAGATTTATTTATTCATTTAAATTAATATATATTGTATGTTTGTTCGCTTATTTAATTTCTGTTCGTTTTAAGTTTTATTTATACTTTAATAGCAAACAATTTTTTTTTCGTTTTAAGCTTGATTTTCATATTCAATCTAAGCATTACTCGCTTTAAGATCTATTTATTCATTTATATTATTACTTGTCGTGTGTTTTTTGCTATGATTGTTTATTTAATTTCTGTTCGTTTTGGGTTTCATTTGTTCTTTAATAGTAATTTCTGGTCGTTTTGTGTTTGTATTTTTAAAGGTATTTGTATATCCTGAGCTTAAGTTTAAAATTTCCATTAAATTTATTTTTAAAAAATATTTTTAGTAAAGTTTTTTTAATTTATTTTTGTTATTTTTTTATTGCAAAAAGTTTCAAGTTTTTATGACATGGGGGGGGGTTGCTTACTGTCCGATTATTTTCGACTTTAAAAAACGGATCTAGAACTTTCAATTGATATCGAATGAGACTTTTTTCAAAGTCTATACGATTATCTCTTTGATAAAAACCTTATATATGAACAATAGACAGCTTGCATAACTAGTGAACAGCGATTGACAACAACGAATGGATTGAAAAAATAACAAGTTTAATTAACGCACTCCTGCGTTAATTTAATAAATTGCATTACTTTAGACTAAGCTAGGGGGAGGGCGCCCCATCACCCCTCCCTTGGATCCGTCACTGCCTTACACTCTCTGTTTCTTTCCTTGTTAGGGAGGAGAACAGTTACCTAATAGGTGTTTGTTAATACCAAAACATTCTAACTCATTGGGCTTTCAGATATAAACAGAATTAGTTCAAAGGAAGGGGTGGGGAAAAAAGGCGTGGGGGGGTTATTTGCCCTTCGATCAATTTTGACTGTTAAGAGCTGGACTAGAACTTCCAATTTCCAATCAAATGAGCCCTCTCTGAAGTTTATACGAGAATCCTATCCTGCCCCGGGCCCTGGGGGGTTTTTTGAACACCATAGTTTTGTTACTTAACCTTTCAACTATTTTACAAAATAGTATTTTTAACCCTTGCATAACAAGCAGCTCTGGGGGGAAAATAATAAAAAATATTGAAGCTATATAAGATTTATTCATTTATTTATGTTTGCACCGGTTATCTTTATATTTGTAAAATAGTTAATTTTAATTTCTGTTCGTTCGGAGTTTTAGGCTTCTGCAATTAGGCGATACCCAAACTCTTGTTTGTAGTTATTTTATTCGATTCAAACTACGTTTAATAAAATACTCTATTATAGCTTTTTAACTAAAAATTTAATTAAAAAAAAAGGTTTTTTTTAAGGAAAGCAAGGAGCGACATTAAAACTGAAAACGAACAGAATTTATTCTATATATGGTAGGGGCTGTCCCCTCCTCAACGCCTCGTTCTTTACGCTAAACTTTTTTATTGTTTTAAAAAGTACAATTTTGAAAAAGAGTCAAGCTTCTAGCGTCAAGAGCGAGGCGTTGAGGAGGGGACAGCATCTTTCATATACGGAATAATTTCTGTACGTTTTAAGTTTTAATGTCGCTCCTTACTGTCAGTTAAAAAAAACCTGTTTTTTTTCTGAACGTTTTTCAACTAATGCAGGTTCGATTTTGGCTCACCGCGTACTAAAAATTAAAACACAATTTCCATATTAATTTTGGTAGATTTATTCCGGATATGAAGGGTCACCACCTTTTCAATACCTTGCTCTTTACGCTAAAGCTGTTAGCACTTCTAAAAAAGCTTCCTATTCTAATTAAACGGCCCTGTGTTTCAATTTAAGTAAACAGTAAAACTTTATCGTAAAGAGTAAGATATTGAGGGGGCAACCCTTCATATATGGCATAATTTCTGTTTGTTTTTCAAATAATGCCGGTAAATCTGGCTCAACCTCTTTGAAATATACCCCTCCCCCCTACAGAAAACTCTTCCGTGGAAATTTCATCCAATGTAAAGTGCACCCCTCCCCCGTCAGTCCTTCCTCGCCGGGAATCCCCCCCTCTCTGCAAAATTGTTTTTGGACGATTCACCCTGAAAATTTTTGCTTAGCATTTTGTCAGTAAGACTTTAATCTCTAATTGGTTTCTCGATCACTCCGGAAATGTCCCCTTCCGTGAAAATTATTTCCCAGAAAACAAAACGCGCGGGAAAAAGCCCCTGGAACATCTCCATATAAAAAATTTGACTAAGATAATGTAAGACAATTAAAAAAGAATTTTGTATATTAATTCTGTCTACCCCAACCCCCCCAAAAAATGGCTGTATACTTCCCAATAACAAATACTATGTGTTAACAATGGGCAAAATTCACAACTTGCTGCCCTTCCTCCGGGGACTGTGGGGGGTTATTTTACACCTAAATACATAGTTCGTTTTTCGACAATGCTGAACAAAATAGCTATCTCAAAATTTTGATCCGGTGACCTTGGAAAAAACGAGCGTGGGAGGGGGCCTAGTTGCCCTCCAATTTTTTGGTCACTTAAAAAGGGCACTAGAACTTTTGATTTACGTCTGAATGATTCCTCTCATGATATTCTAGGACCACTGGGTCGATACGATCACCTCTGAAAAAAAAACACATTCGTGATCTTACTTCTGGTAAAAAATACAAAATTCCACATTTTTGCCTTTAGGGGCTTGAAACCTCTACAGTATGGTTATCTGATACGCTGAATCTGATAGTGTGGTTTTTATTAAGATTCTATGACTTTTAGCCCCCCCCCCCTTTTTCGAAAATAAGACACTTATTCTCAGGCCCGTAACTTTTGACTGGTAAGATTAAACTTAATGAAACCTATATATTTGAAATCAGCGTAAAAATCCGATTCTTTTGATGTATTTATTTGTATCAAATTTCCGTTTTTTAGAGTTTCAGATACTATTGAGCCGGGTCGCTCCTTACTTGCAGTTCGTTACCACGAACTGTTTAATATTACACCAATGTTAAACTGCCTAAGATTCTCTCTTATTCAGTTTTGTATTTAAATTGACCGCAATAATGCCAAGAAGGAGAAAAAGAGAGATTATTATCCTAAGCTTCCATAGTGGTGCCAATTCACGGAAATGTAGGAGGTAGCAGTCGTAGAAGTATTAGCAATAGAAATAGTAGTAGTAGTATTAGAAGTAGCAGCAGTAGTAGCCTTGATAGTTTCAAATTAATACCCTCAGCTGTTCCTTGGAAATCTCTGATGCTCCCTCTTGACATCTATAATGCACATAATGTGATTTAGTTTTGAATCCCCATCAACTTTTCCCGATAGTTTCAACTTAATACCCTATTCTAGTTGTAAGATATCCCGCTTATATCATTTTGAGAACCTGGATGCAATTAAACTTTTTTATTTAGTTCATTAGTAGCAGTAGTAGTAGAAGCAGAAGTAGAAGCAGTAACAGTAGTAATGTCAGTAGCCCTAGTAGTTTGAGCTTAATACCCTAAGGAGTTTCTAATATTGTCGATACACGCTTTTGACAACCTCCTTTTACTTAGTATGTTTTGACTTAGTTCAATATTTCCTTCGAAATGTCCCGAAAGTTTCAATTTAATGTTCCAAGCCATTCCTGAGATATTGCTGATATACCCTTTTGAACAGCTGCGTGTACATAATTTCTTTTGATTTAGTTCAACAGTGCCATTACTATTTCCCGAAAAGTTTACCCTAATACCCTGTAAGATTACCCTTTTTCTTGGGCTAGAACCTAAGTCTGGCTGTTGCCTTAAGCAGACTCTGGGCAAGCTTCTCCCTCTAACGCTCCTTTTGAACGTATTGAATTATATTTATAAACTTATTCACCCAGAATTCATAAAGAAACACACACTCAATTGGTAGCGCTTTTAAAGGAAGCAAATTAGTTCAAATCACTACTAAGGATTCGGTAACAACTTGATTAAATAATTAAATTCAATAAAGAGGGGAAAACGTTAGTAGTAACCGTACAATTCGTTTAAAACCTACACGCAAACCTACGCCTAAGGCATGGATATGTGTGTAGGTTTTAAATGAATTGTACGGTTACCAGGGTCATTTGCCTATTACAATGAACTCTACATGGGTTGATAGACATGTTTTCTATTATGACACCCATTTTTGGAGGACAGCCAGAGAGAGAGAGAGAGAGGGTCACACTAACTACTTGATTAGTAGTTGGATTCGGATATAAGGAGTAATTTTCATTGTATTTCATATTAGTAAGAGAATTGAATTCAGAGAGAGAGAATAGTTTATTTGAGAGGATATTAGTGAAAAAAAAAATGAGTGGTGCATTTACACTATTGGATATTAATGATGGAACCGAAAGCAGCAGCAGCAACGATATACGAGTACCTAATGTAGCTGTGGAAATAACCGCTGGGTGTAGACTATGCCTTGAATGGGATATTATGTATGCGAGATACGTGATATCATTAAGAAAATTTCAGCAGGAGGAGCAGATATGTTTTGCTGACAATGATAATATCCTCCCTACACATAAGCTTCGCACGGAATTAGGAGTTATACCGAAATATATTAATGAGAACAGCCTACACCTGTGATTATCATTATTTTAATTAAGTTCAATAAAAATCTTTCTAAATCAATGGTATTTTTTTTCTTTCTATAGTAGACAAGCGTATATTTTCTAGAGTAGAAAAGAGAAATTCTGATTAGGCTGAAGTTGGTTGTGAGAGAGTTAGGACTATAAAAATGGATAGATTCGAGAAAGAGCGAATCATGAAGAATCTAGTTCTTATGGAAAAACGTTTGATTCTAGATGATGATTTTCTAGATTTGTCTATTCAAGGGAAGATATTTTCTCGAGGAATGCTTGTTGATATAATGAAAACTGATTCTCCATCATTAGACTATTGCATTAAGCTTCTACGTCGTGGTCC
Organism: Artemia sp. Qi Xiang Cuo; assembly: GCF_049724085.1. Lineage (NCBI taxonomy): Eukaryota > Metazoa > Arthropoda > Branchiopoda > Anostraca > Artemiidae > Artemia > Artemia sp. Qi Xiang Cuo. The sequence goes on from NW_028297431.1 coordinate 4,990,146, forward strand.
AAATGCATTTACATAATTTATTGATATATTGATCACGAAACAACAAAATGATATTGTGGATATGCTTTTAATCATTAGTTTAGAAATTTAGGACTTTTTTTCATAAGAAAGATGGTGCTCAAGGATGATTTTCTCCTCTCTCTCTCTCTCTCAGAAAATTTTTTTTTTGTTGCTAGCTCAGTTTCATTGTGGCAGTGAGAGCGTTAACACATGACAAAATGTTTCATACATGTCCGTTATGTATGTACACACAGGGCAGCTGGTCATCATGTGAAAATTGCACAATGATTGAGGAGTATGATGAAAAGTGTACATTATGCAACCCGTGTAAATTGCATAGAGGATATGCTATACAAATTAAAGGATGTAATTTCTGTCTTGAAGAGGCGTGTGAGTCTCATCCTAGAGGTCACCTATGCTCCAATTGTAATTATGATAAATTCAAGCAGTGGGAGAGTACACATCCCGGTATGATTGGAAAGAATCCTAACCGTGATTTTAGTTTATTGCTACGAGATTGGTATCGTCGTGGTTTTAGATTGTTCTGGGAGGAGGAACCGGGTCAACGATTCAACTGTTGGAACAACAAAAGAATATCGTTTCTACTTCATCGTTGTAAAGACACTGGGTGTTATGATTATAAGCCCACTGATTTTTATTTGGCTGTGACGGAATGTGATTCGACACTTGAGGACACTGTTTGTGAAATTGCTTCAAATAGGCAAATTGAAACATGTGAATTCTATAGAATGAATGAGAATAGTATCATTGACTATACAAAGAGATATGACAAGAGTAGAGTCACACTCTACTGTAGAAAATGTGACCCTGACATTGCACTACATCAGGATCAGTACACTGTGAATTCAGATAATCTACCTGCACTAGTTGTTGTCGACAAATACCTAGTAGTGGATGAAATCTAAAGAGTAGAAAAGTCGTTTTTATATTGTATATAATTTTTTTTTATTAATAAAAAATTTAACATAAATATTTAGTAAATTTTATTATTAGGTCACTAAAATAAATATTAAATAAACTTGTAAGTATATTATCCACTAGAAAATCGTTCAATTGAGGTAAGTCAACGTAGATGTCGAGAAACTGCTTGTAGGTGTACCCACGACATCTGAACATGAAAAAGAGTAGTGCATGAAAACCACATGTCTTAGTCGCTAAATCCTGTACTCTTCGTTGATGTTGAATAATGGTTTTCCCACTGCTTTCAATAAAGTTGCTGATGTATGGTGCGTAGAGTTTATACGATAGACCAAGAGGATCAAAAAATTCAATACTCTTCGCTGTTTGAAAGATGCTTAGCCAATGACCGGTCGTCAAAGTCGACGGACTACTATTAGCAATGATCAAGGTATTGTTAACACTTGGAATTTTTTCAATGAAGTCCGATGGTATGCAATAGGACTTGTACCTGGACATGTATGGATCCATACTAAATACGTTGATTATTTGGTTTGTGTTCATGGTGCTAGGTCTAGTAGAACACTGCCATCAGGCGTGATTTCCCAATAGGTTTCAAATTGACTCAGTGATATTAGCGTGATACTCTCAATCAGAGCATTGGCAAATGTACACTCTAAACGTACATTCCCTGTTCGTACTATGCTCATATCCTGTGTGCCTGACAAGTAAAAAACAATAACCCCATGATTTTTTGAAAACATTGAATCGGTTATTCCATTTTCAAATAGTTGAGAGTCATGATCTAGGGATTGCATTGTCAACTCGTACAGAGTTCTATAGGATTTTCTGTCAAATGATAGAGTGTACAGTGGAATACCATTCACTTTGGACACGAGGCTAGATAGACCGAAAAAATTAAAATCGTGGGGGGATTCAGTCCAGGATCCAACGACACTCCCACTCTTCACAAAGGCCAAAGCCAATTTTGATGGGATTTCTCCATTGATAAACGATGAATCGCTAGAGCTACGAGAGCCGGTGGCAATGTGACGTTGATTGGTGATCGTATGGAGGACAAGAAGTTTAATGTTGTTGCCATTGGCTCTTAGCTTTTCCACTGCCAATGCAACAGAGCTCATAACCTGTTGTTTTCGGACGTGGAGAATTGCCAATGTGATAATAACATTTGCATCGGGTGCTGCAGGAAGTGTTTTTCTCAAAATGAAATTCTATGGGGCTATTTTTAACTTTATGTCAATCTTCACATTGGGGGGTAGCCATTGGGATAAATTGAATATCTCATGATTTAATTTTCCAACTAGATGATACTCCTGGGTCACTGCTGTAGTCAACTCACCGTCAGTATCAACACCTGTTCGATATTCATAGCCCAATGATTGTCCTCTCATCTCCTTGTACGCCTTTGGTGTCATCATCATAAATTGTACGTATCTTGTATAGAATGATAAATTATTGCTAGTACTCCCCACACATCCATTAATAAATACATTATTTTGTTTGAATAGGTGTTATAGAAAACAGTTTTCACAGAAGATACACTAAATGGAAGGCGGTGGTTTAGCACCAGATATTTAAGTAACCGAAGAATTTAAATCAAAAAATTTTTATGAAAAATAAATTAAATAGTCTTAAATTGAAAATATTTGATAGTGTATATATTAAGAGAGGGGTTTTTGGGGGTGAAATTGTTCATAGTAGGCATACTTGACACTGACATCAACATTTTCAGCATTGAATAGATTCAATGAGGAACTGATTGATTGATATGATTCCTTGTGGGGGAGATAAGTCATCTTAAGAGAAGAAATCCTTCTTTGATCTAACAATCTTTTTCTTTTTCTTCTTCTTCTGTTGCTTATTGGACTTTGTTGTTTTATTCCTCAAAGTCCTTGTTGATGTCCTTTGCTTCCTGCCTGGCTTGAGACTGATGAGTGAATGACGCTAACGCATCCTTTTCAATCCCTCCCCATTTTGTCGAGATTTTAATTGTTCACCAACGGCTCTTGCTGAAGATCTAATATTTTCCTTAACACTCTCCTTGAAATTCTTGCCCGACCCCTAGTCCTGTAGTGTGGAAGCAGCAAAATGTGATGCAGCAGGTACAAGATATTTTCTTGCAAGGGGTAGTGCAGAACGAAATAGCCTAGCAAACCAGTTACCAAGACCATAGCCATACATTGTAGTACGCCCCTTGTAGTAGTCCAATCCATTGCCTATTTGACGTGGACTCAAAGCACCAACATAACAGTCACTATCGGGACAGACAAAAGGAATTCTTCTTCTATTGTTCATTTTTTTAGGCGATTGTACTCTCTTTGTCATTTACCATGGGTCGAAAATGACATTTAATAACAGCTAATCCTTTTGAAATTTCTAATTAATAAACAAATTAAGCTATTAGTGTTAAATGAAAGAGTTACAAATAGGAAGTGTTTACGGGAATATACTGAAGCTGCTTTATATTGTAGTGGTGAACGTGTTATTGATTGTTTTTTCGTTCAAGAACTCGTAGGAGGGGAACTTTTGAATTACCATCCCGAGATGTTTCCACAAATGAAGTGTAGAGAAATATACAAGTGTCTGTGGAGAAGCTGGGTGCATAGTCTGCATAGATAACATGGTCACTACCACTGAAATTTTCTGTCTTAACAATACGGTTTTTTAAACCAAGAACCTCACGTAAATTCTCATTGAGGAAAATTCTTTCATTCTCAAATGGATTGGTAATATAAATTCTCCTTTGTTCCGTCGAGTAATTGAAAGTGAAACCACCTTTTTTTCGACTTGCAATTTTTTTGTTGATAAATCGACATAGTTCATGCATGTTATTGTATTCCCTGTAGGGGATGTTAGCAATAGGGTACTGATTAGAGTCAAAAGTTGCCATTGCACCTTCATCACCGAATTCAAACGGTCGTATTTTTTATTTCATATTTACAATCCTTTCTCAGGATGTCATAGGTATTTTTGAGAACACAGTCGACAAGAGCCACTTCATACGCACCTTCAAATTTGATGGCAGGGGAAAGTTTTGTTCAAGAATCACTTTTCATATTCAAGTCGTTGTAGAGAGGGTCGGAAACTTTGGACATGACTGTTACACATAAATCATGGGGCATTGTCAATATTTTCAGCACTGATCCAAGAATCAAAATCAGAGTTATATCCAAGCCACCGAACAAGTATCTGTTTCTTACCCCTACGAGTCCGTCTCTTTAATATCTTTTCAATTTGATAGATTTCACTGGCATTTTTAACTTTTTGTAATTCATAGTCATAAAAGCCGCCGAGAATCTCCTCATCTTTGGTATCACGCAGGCGATAAGTTATGGGTTTAGTGTCAAGGATTTTTGCCACTTTAAAAAGTTCGGTGGACCATAAGTAATTCCCCTTTTCAAAAACATTACTTGTTCTATTAATTCGAACGGTATCACCAACATTGAATTTATTTTTCTTCTTCTTGACAGCCGACGATTCATTGGAATACTGTTTAAGAAAGGTGTCAATTGTATCATGATCCGAATGATGAACTTCTGTTGGTGTAGAGTTGGACAATGATCGATGAGGTCGTGGATTATAAATCAACATGATTTTATCTAGATCATGAATAAAAGTCGATGTATTTTTCAATGTAAAATATCTTGAAATTAAAAGTCGAATAGTTCTTATCAATCGTTCGGCCAATGCAGCCTTTATAGGACTGTGACTATGATAGAGCAGTGTACTATATTTTGTCTAGTACTTTTGCAACATGGGGATTAACAAATTCACTACCGCGATCCGTTTGAATTTTTTTTTTATATGAATCCTGATCGAGAATACTTTCAATGGCCTGATCAATTTCAACGCCTCACTTTGATAACAATGGAATTGCATATGCATAGCGACTATAAACACTGATTGCAAGTAGGATGTACTTGTATGGTGTATTGTGACGCCGTTGAAGTTCATCTAGAGTCAGGAGATCTGCTTGCATTATATCCAATGGGTAAAAGGCTTTAGTTTTTCGATATTGATTGGCACGAAGTCTATGATTTCTATGCAGAGTGTAACTTGGTTCATTTTGTAGATAGTCTTGTAAAATTTTAGTGCGAACACCCGTGACTTTGGAAAGAGTTGTGGGGGAACTTAAACTCCCCACCTCACCAATACTTTCATAAACACCTTTCAGAACTTCAACCATTTTGAACGTAAACCCGGTGTGTAACGACCGCTACCCTGGTTTAGACTGGCCGTTGGTAGTGATGGTGATGATGACTTGATGCGTCTTCGTTTTTGTCTAGCTAGCAGTGGTGGGCGAGTATTTTCCAAAATTGATTTAAAATCTTCTTCTTCTTCAAGTTCATTTTTAATGGTGTCAATGTTGTTGTTGATGATGATGATGATGATGATGCATGTTCATTTAATTTTTTTAGAATTTGTCTATTGCCAATAAGACTTTTGGGGAAGTTTAATGTATTTAGAAAGTTGTATAGATGAGTGTCAAATGATAATAGTCCTTTACGATTTGTAACCATATCACAGATTAAATCAAGTAGATTATAGCTCTTGCCCTGAATTATAATCCCTGCCCCATTGCTCTCAACTTGAATGTGATCACTTTCCAAGAGATAGGCTAGGAGTCGTTTTCATTGTTAAACATATTAGTTGGGTAATATATTTCCAAATTTAAATAAAATAGAATACAAATCCTCCTTCTTCAATTGTGTTCCAGCAGCAGCAGCAGAATGCAGAGGAGATGATTCTTTCTTGGGGTCAGCAGCAGCAGCAACAGTGGGGTTCGACCGATAGGACTTGTGTTTGTCCCCTCGGCGAAGTGCATCTTGAAGTAAAAGTAGTTTTTTATCATCCTCAATATTTTCATTGTCAAGGAATTTACTCAGATTGCTCTCAAAGTGTTCCACGGGTGAGAGAGCGAGTTCTATTGGAGTCAATTTATAGGGTTTTACCATTCTCTCTCTTTTAGAGAAAACTGTTTACAAGTCCTGCAATTATTGGCAGTAAAAGTGTGAAAAAGCTACCGCCCGCCTGCAGAAGTCGTTTCCTTTTGAAATTCTTTCCTTTCTTTTTAGATGCCAATGTACGTACAATGGAAAGATGTTGCTTTGCCTGTTGCTTAAATACTTATGGCAGTTGAACATTGACCTCGGTCAAATTTAAACAAAGTTCGGATATTATATTAATGAAATTGTTGTCAATACCGTGGTTGAGTATTGATTTCCTAAGCGGAGGTTTTGAATTTATTATAACTGAAAACAATTGTATATTTTAATGTAGTTTCTTCAGTGTCATGATATCAACTAATATGTCTATTTAGTGTTAAATTGGAGATATACTTTAATTTAATTGTCAAAAATATCTGTGACTGAACGTAGATCCTCGGGTGTATTTTGATTAAGATACAATATGATGTAGCCGTAGGGTTTATAAGTTGCATGATTGTATGCGGAGAGCAGAAATTTGGGGGCTCCCGGATAGATTTGTTTATTGAGAGTTATTAGCGAGCTAGAATCACGAACAACTCTGTAGATGATATAGTAGGTACAGTTCAATGCAAGTGTTCGCATACATGTGCTCTGATGAAAGAGATGGTGTAGAACCAGAGTAACAGATATCTGTTCATGATTAGAGTAAACAGTGAACAGTTGCATTATTTCCTGGCACTATTGTTCAATAGATTTGGCCAGATCGTCAATGATCAACCAGGAGTTTGGTTCAATAATGCTGAAAACATCAAGTCCTTGTACGAATTGTATCTGCACCAACCCAGTCGTGGCAGCAATCGCTTTTATTTTATCATGTGACTCCTGCCAAATACTGTAGCAATAGTAGATTTTTTTCCGCTTTTCCATAAACATTTTATCACAATTTTTAATTATTTTAGTTAAGAGTATTGTTTTGCCTGACATTGATGGTCCACACAGAAACGATCCGAATGGTGTTTTAAACTGATACATCTTCCCTTCAATAGTTCACCTGAACAACTAACTGTAGACTATGGCTGTCCAATAACTATATAATTTCCCTACTACTACTACTACTCCGCTCAAGAATAATAATAACGAGAAGAAGAAGAAGAATAAAGAATAATATTTTATTTTATTATATACATAAAAAAGGTAACAATACTTTAAAAAAAATACTACATTGAAAAAAGCACATTAAACATTAATAAAAAAAAACACTTTTTTTTAATTTATTTATAATAAAAAAAAATACAACATTTAAATAGCCACTAGAAAAAAAACAAACACTTAAATAAATACACTTTTTTTTTCTGTTTATTTATTTATAAAAAAAATACAACATTTATTGGACTAATGTGCACACACACACACTTGTGAAATAATATCATACACTTTTACTTACACCATTTTAAATTTTGGGGTTCCCCCCCCCCCCCCGGGGGGGCGACCGGTGCGGTGGCAGGGGTCGGGAAGTGCCGGGCGCCGGGGGCCCGCTGCGGCGGACCCGGGTCGGGGCTGGCATTAAATACTGGAAATTGATCTGCCTTGCAAACACACACACACACACACATTGAAAATTGATTGTGATAGAAAAAAAAAAGAATTAGAAAAAAAAACCGAATTACCCCAAAAAAAAAAAACCAACCACCCACATTATACTTTTTGTATTGAATTTAATTCAAATTTTTTATAACGAGTTGTTTTATGTAATCTTTAAAATCAAAACGGTCTTTAATTAAATAATTACCCTGTGGCAATAACTTAAAACCAACCTCAAGTACATAGACTTTTTCCGATATGCTAGACATGGCGTTTTTCTCAACTCTAACTGTGTAGTTTTTAAATTGTAAAGAGCGAATCGCCATGACTTTCGCCCTTGGCACTAAACTACGTTCCACACAGTTTCTATAAACACTCATGTCGAAATTATTTTTTACAAAGCGTGTAGGTACCCCCTTGCAAACTTGTTTGATATCCTTGCCGTGCGTTTCCACACAGTATACCTTCGGTCCAGGAAACACACCACTGGATATCAGATCGCTACCCGTTTCAGATTTTAACATTAACAATTGATTTGGGGCCTGGCGTTTCACTAGCTCTGGGTAGAGGGATTCGTCCCAGTTAGTGTAGTCCATTCGTGAGCTAATGTACTCGCCATTTCCCAAATCATTCAATAGATTTTCAGTTTTGACTTTTAACAGGAGTTAATCAGTGTCCCCGTAGCACACTTGAACTTGTCCCTCAATCGGCCACTGTACCTTGCATACATTATAATAAAATGAAAACATGAGTTTCTTGGATATTTCAGTTATTGCACTTCCGCCTGCAATATTTTTATTTAATACAATGTTTCTTTTCTTGCGATGTAGGAGTACCATATTAGAGTCTATGATTGTGAACGATGTGAAGTTTGAATCCGCAATGATTCGAGCACAATCTTTGGGATTGGTTACAATGTCACATCGACTTCTGTGTCGTACGCTCTCGCACATTTTACCGAAAGCTGAGTTCAAAATGAGTTTATAGACTTCTTTTTCAATTTTCGTTTTCGCTTGTGATCGCTTACTGACAAAGGTGTCAATAAACGTTTTCATGTAAGGCTTTTGATCAAATTGGAGGGCTCTATGAATCTTTGTGACCTTGAAACCATTGGACACCATCCATTTCAATAGCACGTGATGAACAACGATATTCTGTTTCGGGTTGAGATCGGCAATTAGTTTTTGTTTTGAAGGTACCCAGTGCATACCCCCGTCCTCTACTAAAGATAAATTGTAGGGGCTCAGAGAGTCCCTACCCACCGGTCTATTTATGCACGGAAAAACAAAGTCTTTTACCGAGTCATGGATTTCCATGGGTATTTCACCGTCAATTTCAAAAAACAATCCCTGTGCCCCATTCTCCTCAACACTGGCAATGTCGGGGAAATTCGAAGCACAGGGATTGTCAAGCCATTTATAATTGCCACACAGCAAACAGTAGTGAGACATTGCCGATGGGTAAAGAGAATTCATATCCAAAAAAAAACTGCGTCCGACTTTTCATCGGTGTGCTGTCCACTCGGATCAGTTTTCATGATACGATCCTCGTGAAAAACATGCCCACCCCGCATTGAAATCGCTAAAAACAGATGCAGATACACAAAGGCGATCAGACCTATTTATTATTCGCTGATTTTAAGTATAAAGTACAAAAACAAAATGGGAGTGGAAAAATAAAAACCTAAATCCAACCCAAATTCCCCATAGATTTTATCCGTATTTTTGCACACAATGTCCAGAAGAGTGAGTACGACACTGGCCAAGTATAGTTTACAATAATCCCACCCTTTTTTACATCCCCCCTTTGACCAAACCCTCTTAGCAAATTCGTAGTTGTTAGTGGTGCACTCACTCTCAGTAAGAGAATCGTAAAAAGCTTCAATGGGCGGTATTGACGCCTCATCTCGCCGCGAGCAGAGTTGTAATAATCATATGGATATATACCCTTACACGTTAATAAATCATACATTTCATCATCGGGGAAGCGCTGTTTGAGGAGGGGGAAGCTATCAAAATTGTCACTTTTCTGCACCTGAATCAATTGACTTAAAGATTTGGGGAAGAAGCTGAAAGAGTCTAAAAAACGAATTTTATTCAGGCACGTGTTACCCTTGTCAACTGTTTTCCACTTGAATTCTAGCAGCAGTAGCTTCTCCGATGATTTGGGTATGATATTATATGAAAAAGAACCATCTATCCATGCGTCATCTACAACTCCCCCCTTGGCAATGCGGGCCAACGCCGGAAGAACAAACTTTAAGTCGTAATTGGAACTGTGTATAAAAACAGGTATGAAATATTGTTGTCTAACGTTTAAATTGCATGACTGGTGTGCTAGCCCTCTAAAATTACTCCCTCCCGATGTAAGTTCCTGCCACAAATGATCATGGTCGATCACCTTCCTCCACCCCCTATTCCCAACACCATCATCAAATTCCCCCTTGCAAACACAACACAGTTTACGATTTTTAATGGCCACTATGTCATCTGGTGATAGGATCATAGGAGAGTTTGTATAAAGAAGGAGCGAAATTTCAACGTTCGCTGTTTTGACTAGACTGACCAATGCCGAGCGCATGCAGTCTTCACCGTCACTCAACATCTCCACTACCTCCAGCACTTGCATGGTATTATTGGAATCTCGTTGCGCGTGCGCGTAAGAGATCCCTATGACTTAATGTATTTTAACATGATTTGAATTTGACGGATCGTAAACGTCAGTCAGTTTAGCTTCGCATTCTAACGCAATCTTATTGCTATTTAGAAGCGTGTTTCGAAAATTTTTAAATCTCGGAATCGTTTTATTTCCACTCAACGACTCAACATCTAGATATGCATGACGTGTGAAGTGTCTCTTGTGGTTATTTAAATTTAAATAAAAGTAAAATATTTAGAGACTTGTGGGACACTAATAGCATGCACCCCCATGCCCCTTTTTACCTTCACTTAAAACCCTACTAATATCTGTAATTGGATTGAAATGACCAATTGAATCAGAGTCTGTGGGTGTGGTGTATAGAAGCCACACCCAATATTCTACTGATTCAATTGAAGGAGCCCGCACTGGAAATAATACACCCTTCTTATCGGAACGCTGACCCTCTTCAAATTCTGTTTCATACTGTAGCACCGTGACACCAATCTTTAAATGTGCATTAGCCCGCTCAAAAATACCTATTCCTTTGAGTGTCACGGGAAATTGACCATTTAAACAATTAAAATTTACTTTGGGGAACTTTGAACCCTCCCTACCACTAACTGCCATTTTATCCAACTTTTTCTTAGTAGCATCTATTCGAAGTGGTCTGTATGCCGCAATTAAAAACGCATACTTGAAACACTGCAGTCTCATATCGAAACAGATTCGTTTTATCCCCTTACGCCCCACTAACTCTTTATTACATTTTAATTCAATTGCCCTCCCTCCCCCATGTACACATCTGAACAAAAAATACAGTTTAAAAAAAACTATGTTAAAAGTTTATATTAATTTAAATAAAACCCCAGATCCACTACCCCCCTCGTTATAATTTTACCACTTACTTTGAATACTATTAACCTAATTTAGAAAAACCTACCCATAATTTGATAAATGCGGGTGTATTGCCAACATCTCTGTGCGGTGCGCAAGTATTTCAAATACATCTCACCCGCACTTTCATTTAAAAAAAATATTTTTAGTGCTATTGATGCTTTTAAACTGACCCCCACTCCCCAAACCCCCATTTGTTCTTCAAGAATGGCTCGAATCTTATCAGTATATAAATGTGTAATGGTCAGAGGATCTGTTATTAGATCCCCCGACACTAGAGAGTTGACAGGGTCACCAAATTTGGCAGAATAGACCAGTGTGTGATGCAAGGCAGAGTTTGAGAGAAAAAAAACCGGACGAGGGGGTACTGTTGATGTTGTATTAGTACTACTTATAGCTCTAGAATTAAGTGGACTGGTGGCGGGTGACAGAGAATTGTCAATAACACCACTCCCAGTCTGTTCAATCATATTGGGGGGATGTGGCATGAGGTCCCCTAGCACATATTCCAAGGTGTTTGGGGACAATTGGTCGAGCCAGCCTGTACTGTCTTCTGACGGAATTTCGTTATGAGGACCCAGTTCAGATTTACTTGTAACATCATCATCTAAATATTCACGCATGAAACTATCTGTCCACCCCGGATTCTCAAGCATGTCAATATCACAGCTTAAGTCATCCAGGCTGGCCATTTCCCCAAAAACATCGTTAAGGAAGCCTCTGTCCCACTCCAAATTCTCTAGAACCAGTGTAGCTTCATCCCTGAACTCTGCTGGTGGTGACAGAATTGGTCCTTTAAATATAGTTGCTTCATCACTCAATGGTGTCGCTGGTGGTGCTATATTTTTAATCTGTAGAAAAAAAAAAGTTTTATTTTTTATGTAAATTTTTTAAAGTTAATAAACTTTGTTAATTTCTCATAGCCATTGTCCCACTAAAACTACCACCACCACCTGAACAATTAAAAGAAGAAGAAAAAAAGTTACATTGCCTTATGTCTTTCATAATGTCAACTGAACATGTTAAAAAAAATATTTTTTTTTTCAAAAATATGGGGGCAATTGCTACTTATATCTCAATTGTCACCACTACTAACCTAAGCTCCTGCTGAAGATAGGTTCGAATATTAAAGTTTTTATTTTTTAAAATATAAATGCCACAATAATGTATTTTTTAAAAAATAGGGGGCAATTGCTCCTTATATCTCAATTGTCACCACTACTATCCTAAGCTCCTGTTGAAGCGAGCTTCTAATATTGAAATTTTATTTTTTTTTAAATTATAAATGAAACACTTTTGTATTTTTTCAAAAATAGGGGGCAATTGCTCCTTATATCTCAATTGTCACCACTACTATCCTAAGCTCCTGCTGAAGATAGCTTCGAATATTGAATTTTTTAAAAGTACTGTTGAAATAGAACAGTCTCAAATTCTTTTCTTGAACCTTTCAAAAACGAAAATAATTGCCCGAGTTGTGAAACCCATAATTGGTGATTACTAAAACCTTCTTCCTGTCACAGGAAAACGATTTAAAATTCAAAGCGATGGGACGATCTGATACAATGCAAATTTATTTTTCTAATTAACTTACGTTTTTGGAGGGCTTGACAAGCATTAAATACCAAAGCGTTTTTTTTTGTTTAAAAGTAATCATATCCAATGTAATGTTCGGTTTTTTTATTTAAATTGTAAGTTTTTTTTTATAGAAATTTGTATAATACCAACTTTATATATATATATTTCTAATTTGTTTACTTAAATAAAATTAGATATAGTATAAACAAAATTTAAGAACAGTCTCAAATTCTTTTCTTGAACATTTCAAAAACGAAAATCATTGCCTGAGTTGTGAAACCCATAATTGGTGATTACTAAAACCTTCTTCATGTCACATGAAACCCCTTTAAAATTCAAAGCGATAGGGCTATATGAAACAATGCAAATGGTTTTAGTGCACTAATATCAGTTTAAGGGTGGCTTGCCAAGCGTGAAATACCAAATCGTTTGTTTTTTTTTTGTTTAAAATTTAATTTTTAAATTGTAAGTTTCTTTGGTTTTATTTAAAAGGGAATTTTTTTTTTTTTTTTGAAAAGCATATAATCAAACCTTTATATATATATTGCTAATTTTGTTAATGAAAGAAAATGAAATAGCTTAGAAACAAATTTTAAGAACAGTCTCAAATTCTTTTTCTTGAACCTTTCAAAAACGAAAATAATTGCCTGAGTTGTGAAACCCATAATTGGTGATTACTAAAACCTTATTACTGTCACAGGAAACCGATTTAAAATTCAACGCGATGGGGCGATCTGATACAATGCAAATGGTTTTAGTGCACTCATATCAGTTTAAGAGTGACTTGCCAAACGTGAAATAGCAAATCGTTTTTTTTTTTTTGTTTTAAAGGAATTATTTAATTAGAATTTATATTGGTTTTTAGTTAAAAGGTAAATTTTTTTTTTTAAATAAATTCGTATAAGCACTACGTTATATATATATTTCTAATTTTGTTAATTAAATAAAATTAGATAGATTACAAACAAATTTTAATTTTTTTAAATCATCAAAAGCTATGCGCCTGAGAAAATTTTGTCTTATTTTTGAAAATAGGGATAGAAAAAATTATGTATATACTTACAAATTCTGACTGGACTTCTATATCTGAACTCCTTTGCAAAACTTGAAGGGGGTCGAGCTCAGTAGGCTGAGTTGAGACATTGTATAAAGTAGCCCATTCTCTTTTCAACTTCCTTCCAGTTGCCATGGAACCAACGCGGGGGTCAGAGGGCTCTGTCACTATAAGTTGGGAGCTTGATGGATGATCCCGATCATATGTAAAAGGACAGTCGATTGGGATAACGGCCGCTCTTGCTTTCTTTATTAACGTAAGTTCTCAATCTCTTGCTTTATTTTCAGATTAGAGAGTATTGCACTTCTATTATTCCTTTAAAAAAAAAAGACAAAAATTTATAATGGAGCAAAATTACATTTTAGGTTTTTGGAAAACATTCCTAAAAAAAAAGCCACTTATCTTGATAAAAAAGGAAGCTTTTGTAACAATTAATACATTAAAAAAAATGGGGAGGGGGGTGAGGGTTTTTGAATGCATTATATATATATATATATATATATATATATATTTAGCTCTTTAAGCTTGCAAGCTACCTACTGAGAAAAACTGAAAAATAGTTTTATTTTCCTTTATTATCAAAATAAAATACTCATTGTTACAAATTTAGATTTTTTTAGAATAAGAACAGATTTGTTTTTCTTATTCAAGATTATCCGGTCACTGACACTTCCTTCAGCGAGCTTCCTCTTTGTATACTCAAGCGTAAAATTGTTACTAATCATGCAGTTATGAACATTTTGTGAAACTCAAAGTCAATTTAGTCGGAAATTATTAAACTCTTTGGTATAACATCCTTTTTTCTCTTTAAACTATCAGATTTCAATCAAATGTAGACATAAATAGAAATTTAAGAAGTGGAAAAGTTAATTAACATGGCTCAGTCAATCCCCGTAACCAGCATAGATTCTAAATTGTTTTTTTTTATTCTTCTTCTAAAGACGAAAAGCATCATTAGCCTACTATGATCTAAAATATCACTGAAATACATTTTCCAGCAGTACATGATAACGAGCTATAAGTAAGGAAAAAACCGAAACTCAAAAAAAGGAAGCTTTTGTAACAATTAATACATTAAAAAAAAAAAAATCAAGATTTTATTCTAGCCCCAAAGTACCGATTGATTCTTTTTAATATAATAATGAGAATATTTTTAATCACCAGAAATTGCTTAGAATTATGAATTTTTTATATGTAAATACTTTTTACAAATAATGACTGCAATGATATCTCGAATATAAACTATTCAAAACTGATGGAGAATCAAATATGAAACCTGAATATATACAAAAAATAATTGGCGAGTAAAAAGGGACATCGGTTTTTTGGTTTACCACTAAAAAAAAGACACTGAACTTTGAAATTGAGTAAATCCTCTTGACAAAGAGTGTAATGACCGAGTGTAATGACCTGTTTACCTACCAGAAAAACCTGTTTGGTACGGGCGCGTACGCAAAGTATATACCTTCAAGCAAAGTCCATATGATATTTCAAATTACTATACCTTCTATAGAAATGATACCTCTTTGCTAATGACCCAGGTAACCGTACAATTCGTTTAAAACCTACACACTTATCCGTGCCTTAAGCGTAGGTTTGCGTGTAGGTTTTAAACGAATTGTACGGTTACTACTTACGTTGTAATTCGTGTTGTTCTATAAAACCTTCCCAATGGTTCTCTTTAGATTTGATTAATCTAATATGGTGTGTGTGTCTGTCTTTCCAAAGAGGTCGTTTCTATTGTCCAAGCGTCGTCACCAAGAAAAAAATGTATATTTTAAACCTAGGGCTACTAAATATTTTTAATTGAATAAACTACACCTGGATAGCTAGTTAAGGCTCGAGTCTGTGGCATTATAATCTTTTAGTCCAATTAATCAAGCTAGGTAAATTCTACTAATTAGGTTAGAAATGGGAGCACTACTGTTACAAGTTTCATTTGATGAGTCATTGTATTTCAAGTGGTATACGGGAAAGTAAAATAAAGGCACTTCCTCCAATTTATTAGTAGTTGATCCACCCTCCAAACTAATAACTTTAGCAAACTTTAAATTTCTTTCTTTTTTTTTATAAAAAGAGTGAGTTAAAGACCATGTTTTACAAGAAAATTTTTAATCTCAAGGCTTAAACGTCATAGTGACTATTAGAACATGTAAGGTCATGTATAGATGTAGTTGATTATGCGACACCTAGTAAGGACTCGTTAAGGTCGCCAATTGAGGGACTATTATGAAAAGTTAACAGGTCAAAGGGAGCAGATTGTATGAGTTTGTTGTATTTCTCGTTTAACGTTGCGGAAACTTTTATAAATAACTTATCTGGAGTTATATTGCAATTTTATAAAGAATCTGAGGGGCACGACTGACTGACCTTATGTGCTTTTTTCCATTTACTTTTTTTGTACAGCTTAAAAACACCGTCATATCGGAGTGTTAGACATGTGTTGAAAAATTAAAAGTTTTGCTTACAATTTATTTCAGGATGTGGGGAGGTATGAGCAGTGGAAGCATTACAAATGGCCAACCATACTGAGCTTTCTTGAAGTGTTTTCATCACTGAATATCCCTACTGAAGTCTTGTCTATAAACTCCCATTGATGAAACCAAGCTTTTATTCCGTATCTTCCAGTTTGTTGAGTTCACCAACCTGTATGGATCTAACAGTTGGGACAGTCAAATTTATTACCCAAGGTGAACAATTTCATCATTGAAATAGAGTGAAATTCAGTGTTCAATAAGCTGAACCATGTAAAAAAAGAATTTTCTTGCAGTACGACCTCCCACTACGTATGTTTGGGAAGACATAAAACGATCGAGAAGCAGAGGTGGTTACCCCTGGACCCATTTGGATAAGAATCAGCTTCCCGAAGCCATTGACCCAGAAGTTATCCTACAAGGGTGAGTAACAAAAGTCTTTTCTAAAAGTTTTAAATCTTGACCTTCAAACTTTATCTCCACAATAAATTATCAGTCTAGGAGAACATCGCTGTGCATAGTATGATATTAGAAATTCTAAACTTTTTTAAGCTAGCTATCACTTTTACATAGTAATTTTTGACTTTTGAAAGTTAGATATTGCATTTATTTAAAGAGAAATGACCGATCGAATCCTTGAGGGTTCAAATAAAAAACAACAACAGTGTTTTCTAAATTGAAATTAAGAGCAACGTTAAAACTTCAAGTGAATGGAAAATATTCCGTAAGTAAGGGAGATGCCCCTCCTCAACCCACTACATTTTGTGATAAAACTTGACTTTTATCCTAATTCCGTAATAACCCTTAATTTTGATATATTATTTAATCTTATGACAAATACTAAATACAATCTTGTATAGTTATTCTCTGAAGTATAGCTTTAAACTGCTAAAAAGCTTCGATTTTTTATCTTGTATTTCTAGAAAATTAAGACATTACCATATATAATTGATTGATTTCAAGCTTTTATTTCCAGAATTTGAACTTATAATTTTCAAGACTGTTTCGCTAATTTTAATAGATTGACTAAGAAGCTTAAAACGTACAGGGATTAGGAGGCACAGTTGGGGGGCTGCCGCCCCCAAACCCCCGCTTTCGCAGCGTTTAAATAAAAAAAAAAGTTTTTTAAACTGAAGGTAAGGAGCGACATTAAATCTTAAAACGAACAGAAATTATTCCGTATATGAAAGAGGC
Organism: Artemia sp. Qi Xiang Cuo; assembly: GCF_049724085.1. Lineage (NCBI taxonomy): Eukaryota > Metazoa > Arthropoda > Branchiopoda > Anostraca > Artemiidae > Artemia > Artemia sp. Qi Xiang Cuo. The sequence goes on from NW_028297431.1 coordinate 5,007,425, forward strand.
TGTGCCCTCCTCAACGCCTCGCTCTTTACGCTAAAGTTTGACTTTCTCACAACTCTTTTTTTTAAACAATAAAAACTTTAGCGTAAAGAGCAAGGCGTTGAGGAGGGCACAGCCTCTTTCATATACGGAATAATTTCTGTTCGTTTTAAGATTTAATGTCGCTCCTTACTTTCAGTTTAAAAATCTTTTTTTTTTAAGGCTGCGAAAGCGGGGGGTTTGGGGGTGGCAGCCCCCCAACTGTGCCTCCTAATCCCTGTGCGTTTTAAGGTTTGACCTTGTAACTCAGCCTCTTTAACTCTTTAGAAAACGTAGTTTTTTTTCAAATAATTTCTGCACGTTTTTGTACAGTTTATTATTTATTATTGCTTGACTAACTGTTAGCTGATCGTGTCAGGAGTTAAAGTTGGGGGACTGCCACCCCCCAAACCCCCCTCTTGAACATTCTTGTGTTAAGGCTTTTAATTCCTGAACACTCAAATCACGTTGTACAGGGTGCCTCCTAATCCCTGTACGTTTTAAGGTTCGAACTTGTGACTCAGCCTCTTTAACAGCCCCCCAACTGTGCCTCCTAATCCCTGTACGTTTTAAGGGTCGACCTTGTAACTCAGCCTCTTTAACTCTTTAAAAACGTAATTTTTTCAAATAATTTAAAAAAGAAACTGAGTTTCTTTTTTAAAGTTTAAATTCAGTATATAAAAAATTTGCTCTGACAGTGAATCGAACCTGGGTTTTCCGCTTGACAGTCTGAAGTATCATCCGCTGGACTAATGAGACACAATTGTAATTGTTTTTTAGTAAATCGAATCTATTTTCGCAAAGCAAATTCCCACAAAACTTGATATTTGGTTTTTGGAAAACAGGGAAGGAGTGATCAGATTGAGCTGAAATTTCGGGGATAAGCTCCCAGGCCCCAAGAAAGCTTATCTTCTAAATTCCAGCCCGATCAGACAACGTTAAAGGGGGGTTGTGGGGGGAAAAATTAACATGGGCTATTATAGGAAAACGAGGTTTTTCGTAAATGTAAATTCGGGAGTGGCGTAATTTTGTCAAATCCTGGGGGGGGGGTGGGTGGGAGTTGGAGCCAATTTTCCAAAACCAAGTGAAAATGAGTTAAAATTCTACTTTAGCTACTTTTGGCTATCTTGGAAAGGGGTTAGGTTAGGAAAATGAAACTTTGGTACTTGTGCATTATCTGGTACACACCGCTATATGCTGTACAAGTAACTACTAATGGAAACTCATCAAATGGGCATTTGCAAGAGATAAATGGATGGCAAAGCGTAATTGCTAATTGTGTTTACAATATTTAAACTGTTGTTTTTGGGGGTTTGGGGGGGGGAGGTACCTAGGTTACGTTAGGTTATGTATTTAATATATGCTATGCTTTACCCCTCACCCCCCCTTAATATGCAAATATATAGCCCAAATTTGTTTCTGAAATTTTATATATTCATCATATTTTATTATATTTCACTAGCATTAAGCAAACTTGACTTCTTTCGTGTGTACCATATAATGCACAAGTAACGGAACTTTTAGGGATGGGTCTAGAGGCTAATGTCCTGGGAAGGTATTTTGAAGTACCTACCTCCACTCCTTCTCCCTCTAGAGAGTCCTGTAATTTGCCTATATGACATTTTGACATTTGACTATACCTATTGAAATTTTGACAAAACAACATTTGGTACTTATGCATTATACGGGCCCACCGCTATATACCGTATTAGGAAACCAGACATGGAGACCCGTCAAACGGGTATTTGCTATCTAAATTGATTGCAAAGCGTGGTTTCTTATCGAGTTTACAATATTTAAACGATTGTTTTTTGGGTTTTAGGAGGGGGGGAGAGGTACTCCCCTGTTGAAGGCTATCCCATCAACAACCTGAAGCCTACCCTAGAATCTCTTGATCTCCCCAAAAAGACTTGATTATAATAAAGAACGACCTCTTGTCTCTACTAAATTTTATAGGCCACTTAACTATAGTGTACGCTAGTACAGTTATATTTAAGGCCAATATCCGGGTTGCAGCGGTAGCTAGCAACCTAGTAAGAGACGATCACGTCCAATGTTAAGAAATTTAAAAACCCATAGTTCCTAAAAAAGGAGTCAGATCAAATTCAAATTCAGATCAAATACTATAATGTATGGAGAAAAGATCATATCCAGGTGGGTGTCACCAGACTTACGCCTCCCCCCCCCCAAAAAAAATGTCTGACTCTTTAAAAGGTAACAAAAATACCTACAAAATTTTTGTAAACGTTTTTCATTTTTTTCTAATCCCCCCCCCCCCGAAAGAAAATCCTAGATACGCTCTTGCATGGGAGACACGTCGCTCTTTACTAATTCAAAACTATTGCATCAAACATACTGCAGAGTTTTGTCAGATCACCAGAAAGAGAACTTATGTGGAGAGAATAAACTTACAAGTGTATTTAATATTGATTTTAGTGCCCTAAGAATAAAATGTTCTAAGGATGTATGTGAAATTGTTTATTAATAAAAAAAAAATTATATACATGAAAAAACGACTTTTCTACTCTTTAGATTTCATCCACTACTAGGTATTTGTTTACAACTTGAAGCATCCATCCTTTTCACCCACAACTTTACAGCTTTTTGGATACCTCAACACAAAGCAATACTATTCAAAAGACATTTCCGAACTTCTTGCAATTAACACTGTCTCTTTATTGCCTCGGATTGGGAACTGAACTGTTGAATTCTTCTGAGTTCGATAGTTTATTTGTGTTTCATCCAAAGAGACTTCCAATACAGAATAAGGCTATATTAGATTTTTAGATAGATAGATAGATTTATTTTCCATATACCAGTAAAATAATTACATAACAATCTACAAATACCCACAAAGGCTACATGGCCTGTAGGAGGGGGATTATGAAAAGATCAAATAAACATTAAACATTTAAACACTTAAGATTTAAACAATATAAACATAACATTAATACTTAAACATATAAACATAAGCATTTGAACTTTTAACATGTAAAGCATTTGCTTAATAAAACGAGAAAAAAAATAAAATAAATAAAAAAAAGAAATAAATGAAAAAAACTATTGGCAGCAGGCAAAAGTAAAGAAAATTAATCACATGAAAACAAATATTTTTTTACTAGTCTTTTGAAGGTGCCAAACGAGTGGCATTTTTGAACCGAATCGGGAAGGGTGTTCTATGTCAAATGACACGCAACAAGAGGATTAAAATCGGATCTTATTGTTGGTGTATGGGGAATTTGGATATTTAGAGAACTACGGAGTTGATAATTTGACCGATCAGATACAAAAGAAGACGTAAATCTAAGGGATCTAGGAATATCACCATGGATTTGAAGAAAAGCGAAAGACGCACAGGAAAGAATATGAAGTTTTTTAATATCAAGTAACGGTTTAGTTGCCGAACGATTTACATCCTAGATAAGATTTATAGCTTTATCATAAGTATTCGAAAGTGGTTTGAGAAAAGAAGGGAAAGTAGACATCCATATGACTGAACAATAGGAAACATAAGAACGAATTAAGCTTCGAAATAGGATTCTTAGAATTGGCCCTGGAAAGATATGTTTTAGTTTTCTTAGAATACCGAGGTTTTTGCATATCTTCATTTTAATCAAATCAATATGGTGTTTAAAAGATAAATTTTCATCTAGGAGGATACCTAGGAAACGGACATGGCCATCCTTTGGTCTACTAATAAAGCCTTTGGATATATGAATTTCAGATAATTGAGGACAAGCCTGGGATATACGAGAAAAAACTAAAAAACTAGTTTTAGAAACATTTAAGGCAAGAGAGTTAGCATCAAACCAAATTGAAACTCTCTCAAAGAGGTCCACTAACTTTGTACGAACCTCATCCTCAGTTCTCCCAGAAGTAATAAGGGTGGTATCATCTGCAAAAGTAACAAGAGAATCGGAGGTATGCAAACTATAGTTGTGAGTAAGGGAGACTGTTGGATGACATAGACGACAGCAATAAAGAGGATTTTTATTTCCAACTGCAAAAATTAGCATTTATATAAATTAAAAACAGTGCCGGCCCAAAACCTGACCCTTGAGGGACCCCCTGTTCAACACTTGATGGTGAGCGAAAAAGTGTATCAACAGAAATTATTCTACCAGACAAGAAAGACCTGAACCAAAAAAACGCACTACCTCTTACGCCAAAATGAGAAAGTTTAAATAGAAGAACACTATGGGTTAAAGAATCAAAGGCTTTACGAACATCCAGAAACAAAGCAGCAGGAATCAAAAGGGAATCTAGGGCAGAGTGAACATAATTCAGTAAAACTGAACAAGCATGCTCAGTCGAATGATGTGCCCGAAAACCAAATTGAAAATTGTGAAAAAAATCTTTAGAAGTAAGAAAATTATTAAGACGAGAAAGCATCGCCTTCTCAAATATTTTGCTAAACACAGACAAAAAAGAAATTGGCCGATAGTTAGCTGGATCATTTCGTGTCCCCCCCTTACATAATATGATGACTCGAGCACGCTTGAGACTACTCGGGAAAATACCATGCTGAAAGGAGAGGTTAATAAGTTTTGTTAAGGGATAAATGATGGAAGGAAGTATGAACTTAATTACTTTAGTAGGAATATTATCAGGGCCAGACGACGAACAATTGAATCTTTATATCAAACAGTTCGTGCTAACGAACTATAAGTAAGCAGCGACCCAGCTCAATAGTAAACAAAACTCTAAAAAAGAATTTTGACACTAATAGATACTTCAAAATAATCAGATTCTCATGGTGATTTAAATATATATAAGTTTCATCAAGTTTAGTCCACTCTATTAAAAATTAGGCCCCTTGGCACATTTGGCGTATTTTCGAAAAAAGGGGAAACCGCCTCAAAGTTATAGAACCTTAATGAAAATCACACCATCAGATTTAGCTTATCAGAGTACCCTACTATAGAGTTTTCAAGCTCATATCTGCAAAAAAGTGTATTTGAAAATTTTTTGAAAATTTGTATTTTTGGCCAGAAGAAAGATCACGGATGTATTTTCATTTGTTTTTTCTCAGGGGTGATCATATCGTCCCAGTGATCCTAGAATATCGTGGGAGGGCTCATTGGAACGGAAATTAAAATTTCTATTTATTTTTATTCATTTTTAGTTTAATGGAGTTCTTTACTTTTCTTTGAAAAGCTTATTTTGTGGAAAAAGTTTTTTCTTTAAATAATGCAAGTACAAGAAGAGCAAGAAGATTTAGGGTCGACTGTGAATTCAACGTGGAAGCAAAAGCTTCAAGAGCCAAAGAGAGGCGCTGAAGTTGCTCAGGCCATTGAAAGTATTCTCGAACAGGATTCATATAAAAAAAATTCAAACGGATCGTGGTAGTGAATTTGTTAATCCCCATGTTGCAAAAGTACTAGTAAATTATAGTTCACTGCTCTATCATAGTCATAGTCCTATAAAGGCTGCATTGGCCAAACGATTGATAAGAACTATTCGACTTTTAATTTCAAGATATTGTACATTGAAAAATACATCAGATTGAGCTGAAATTTCGAGGATAAGCTCCCAGGCCCCAGGAAAGCTTATCCTCTAAATTTCAGCCCGATCAGACAACGTTAAAGGGGGGTTGTGGTGGGAAAAATTAATATCCTTAGAGTAAGAAATTATCTTTATATTTTTAATGTGCTCTCCATCTCTCTCTCTCTCTCTCTCTCTCTCTCTCTCTCTCTCTCTCTCTCTCTCTCTCTCTCTCTCTCTCTCTCTCTCTTTCTCTCTCTTTCTCTTTCTCAAAGTTTGGAGAAAAGAAGAAAGTAAAAGAGATGAAGCCCTTTCTCAATTTCCAGCGGAAGTTGCATGTTTACAAATACCTCAGAAAGGGCTTCATATCTTTTATTTTGTATTTTTTTAAGGTCTGTCTTTTTGTATTGTCCCTTCAATTCTTATTTACCTTTTATTCGTCTTCGTTCACTAAGGACAACCGAGCGGAGGTTTGACCAAAATATTTGTGTTTTCGGTCTTTCTTTGATTTTTTTTTCACTGTCTGTGAATTCTTTCGTTTTTCTTCCTTTCCCCAAAAACATTCAATCAAAGTTTAGAGATAGCCATTTTGTTCCACGTAGTTGAAAGTTCTGGAAATTATGTATTTAAGGATGACAAACCCCCCAGAGCCCCCAGAGCCCATCATTTCTGGTCTTCGTTCTCGGTGCGAACAAAACGCTCATTATTTCATAGTGTTTTAGTCAAGAAGCAAGTAAAAAAATAAAAAAAAATAATGAAAACCAACAGAAACCTGAATGTTGGGCATATAGCAGAGGGCTGTACCAGGCCCTGTTAGAGGGAGGGGGCTATGGCACAATTGCTATAGTAGTGAAAATTATGTTTGGAAACAGTGTTGAATGGGAAATCGAATTGGGGCCAGAATAAGAGCAGAATACTACTGAGCAAAAATTCTGATATAGGGAATTGGTAGAAAACCATGGCAACTGTAAGTTGTGCAAAATAACTCCTGAAACAACCAAATTCTTACTAATTTTCTTATCTGCATAACTTCATTAAGTGATCAATGACATCTTTAATTCAGTCCAAGTAACGTTTGTTTTGGGCTAAATTCTTTAGAATGTTTACATTTTTCCTGGTTTGCCTTTTTTTTAATGGTGGCATTTTTTTTTCATTTTCAAAGAAAAACATTCCAAAAATATAAAGTAAAGAACTTTGAAATCAATATTAGCCAACTTTTTGAAGGGAATTTTTACAGCAAGACATTTTGAAAATGAAAAAAAAGAACTATGCAACCAATATTGGCCAACTTTTCATTTTTAAATAAAGATGGTTTGAAAATGAAAAAAAAAGAATTTTGAAACCAATATTAGCAAAATTTTAAAGCAACTTTTCGTTTTAAAGGAAGACATTATGAAAATTGAAAAAGAACTTTGAAACTAATTTTAGGCGACTAATTAAAATGTATGTGCTTTTATAACAACAATAAATACCCTGTAAGGTTCTATTGCTAGGAAAAAAACAGGGGAAAATAGAAATGGCATAAATACTAAAAAAAAAAGTATTTTAGACGAACCAGCAATTAAATAAGTTGGAGAACTATGTCATTTTATTTCGGATTTTAATTAATGCATTTCTTGCAGACACCCTGTGAGACCTAAGGGGTTGTTCACATGTTTGATTAGGTGACTGGGAAGGTGGTTCAAGGTTTCCGCGATTTGCTCAAAATCCAAAAAAATATGAACTGCCATCGACGGATACTAGCGAACAACTGACAAAGACAAGAAAACAATTCATTCCCTCGAAAAACAAAACAAACCAGCAATTAAATAAGCTGGAGAACTATGTATTTTGATTTCGGATTTTAATTAATGCATTTCTTGCAGACACCCTGTGAGACCTAAGGGGTTGTTCACGTGTTTGATTAGATGACTGGGAAGGTGGTTCAAGGTTTCCGCGATTTCCACAAAATCCAAAAAAATATGAACTGCCATCGACGGATACTAGCGAACAACTGACAAAGACAAGAAAACAATTCATTCCCTCGAAAAACAAAACAAACCAGCAATTAAATAAGCTGGAGAACTATGTCTTTTGATTTCGGATTTTAATTAATGCATTTCTTGCACACACCCTTTGAGACCTAAGGGGTTGTTCACGTGTTTGATTAGATGACTGGGAAGGTGGTTCAAGGTTTCCGCGATTTGCACAAAATCCAAAAAAATATGAACTGCCATCGACGGATACTAGCGAACAACTGACAAAGACAAGAAAACAATTCATTCCCTCGAAAAACAAAACAAACCAGCAATTAAATAAGCTGGAGAACTATGTAATTTGATTTCGGATTTTAATTAATGCATTTCTTGCACACACCCTTTGAGACCTAAGGGGTTGTTCACGTGTTTGATTAGATGACTGGGAAGGTGGTTCAAGGTTTCCGCGATTTCCACAAAATCCAAAAAAATATGAACTGCTATCGACGGATACTAGCGAACAACTGACAAAGACAAGAAAACAATTCATTCCGTCGAAAAACAAAACAAACCAGCAATTAAATAAGCTGGAGAACTATGTCATTTGATTTCGGATTTTAATTAATGCATTTCTTGCACACACTCATTTAGACCTACGGAATTATTTACATGTATTATTCTATGATGGAGAAAAGGGCGTGACTTTCACTGAAGGGAGTGCAGAAATATCCACGTCTCTTTCTGGAAAACTGAAATTTGGCTCGTTTACTTTTAAACCAGCGGAATATCTGTTCAAATTTAGACCTAAATGTTGGCATTTATAAATTTTAAGAGCTTCTCTGTAGTGCTGGACAATACCTTTGCCATGCGAAATTAGGCTAGCTTGATTAAACAAAATAATATGATCTGGTTTTTTAAAAAATATGCTCTGCAAGGGCAGAGTCAAAACTTTCTGTTTTTTCCGCTTTTTAAGGCGTAATTAACAAAACATAATATTTAAATAAACCCTTTGTTCAAACAATAACGTAATAATTTTGAAAGAGCCCGAAGAAAAATGTACGAAAATAGTTGATTTTATGTGCTAAGTGACCTAAGATAGGTCAAGGGGGAACATATTTTCGATTTAATGTCCTTGGTCTTTAAAATAATTAGTTATGTGTATTTAGCTTCCATCAGAACACTGTAAAAATATGAAAATACATTTAGGGGGGAGGGGGCAAATAAAGACCAAATAATTTTTAATGCAATTCTCAAGAATGTGATGCGTTTTTATGATGTATTGGTGTGGGAGCTCGGGTGGGCATTATTATGGACAGTTGCACCCACGAGCTTTCCTTATGGTAACATTTGTCACGTGTTTTCAGCATGATGGCTTTTGTAACCAGTTACTGAAATAACTATAGACTTTAGAAATAATACGGAGACAAGTGTCAACAATCTTTTATGGTCATTTTGTGCTGTTAAACAGGTTATATCTAATTTCGTTAATGTTTCGAAATTCAGACAAGTAGCCTACCAAGGACACAATAATTCAAATATGTGTTGCCTCATGGACCCCACGCGGGAAAACCACGTTTTTTTAAAGATTTTTCCTTTGGTTGTTTCAAAATTACGAAGTCCTTAGGGCAGTCACATTTTCGTTAATATTGCCACTTTGAACCGTGGAAAGAAAAAGGCAAGACAAATTAAGTAAACTTGACAAGGATTTCGTTCATGAAAACGTTAACAATCTATTGATTCCCAAAGACAGCTATAACTTCAAAGGAAAGCTATATCTTTTTAACAGTGGCGTAATTTCGTCAAAATACAAGGGGGGACGGGGCAAATTTGGAGCCAGTTTTCCCAAATCCAGTGAATGCTGAAAAATTAAAATGAGCCACATAGTACCATACAGGTAAAGATACACTAAAGAAAACTGACCCGTTTTTGTGGATGCTTGAATTGTGCATGCTTATCTTAGTTTTTACAAGATTTTGGGAGAAACTAAATTTCAGCAGGGGGGGGGGGACAGAGGATTAGAGGAAGGCAACCTGAGATTTGGGAGGGGTAGTTACACCCTCTGCCCCATAGCAAATTATGCCCCTATTTTTTCAGCTTTTTAGTGCGAGATTGTTTTTCGTCAAAGTCGAAAGTTTCTGCAGTAGGCTATGTGATTATTTTATGACATTTTGTCCATCTGTTCCCATTGATGAATTATTTAATTTTTTATATTGCCGTGACAACTATATCCGACCCTGACGATGATGTCTGTAGACGATTGACAACTGGATATTATTTGTGTTAAATTTTAGCTTAAATTAAACTATCCAAATTTGAGCTAAATTAAATGTTTCTGTTTAGTTCCCATTTCAGAGACTTGTCAAAGTCAAAAGTTTCTGCAGTATGTGATTATTTTGTGATATTTTGTGCATTTGTTCCAGTAATGAGGTATTTCATTTTCTATTGTCATGATAACTATATCCAATGCTGATAATGATGTCTGCACACAATTGCCAACTGGATGTTATTTGCGGTAAAATTGTATTTTGGTTGAAATTAAACTATCAAAATCTGAGGTTTTCGCTTATTTTTCACTTCAAAAATTTACCGAAATTACATGTTTCTAAAGTACGTGATTGATTTGGAATATTTTGTACATCTGTTCCCATTAATGTTTTGAGGTATTTAGCTTTTCTAGTTGCTATGACAACTGTATGGAATCCTAGCGACGGTATCTACACACAATAACACCTGAATGTTATTTCTGGCAAAATGCTGTTGTGCATAAATTTAACTATTGAATTGAGATTAAAGTAACTATGGATTCTTGTTTAGTTCCCACTTAACAAAGTCGTATCTCTCTGTAGTAATCAATTACGTATTTTGTGATATTTTAAACACCTCTTCAGAATCCTCTTCTGTCGTCCAATTTTGCTGCAAATAAAAAATTAGCTTCTTTTTTTACCGAAAGTAAAGAGTGGAGTAAAAAAACAGTAATTACCCTATATGGTATATGAAAGAGGATGCACCCCGATGATGTCAATTTCCCGGACATTAGAGGGTGTGGGGTAAAAAAAAGTATTTTCAAAATATAGGGGGAGGGTACAATTTTGTGTCTTTTTCAATTTTTTTAACAAAAATACGAAAAAAGGTCATATTTTATAAATGATTTTTCATCAAAAATCCATAAGTAGGCCTATGCTTTTCAAAACCGATGGTACGGGTCACATGTTTCCCCTTCTCCCCGCCTAATTGAAGCTACTGTGCCACTCCCTCAGCTACCTTTGCTATTTAAACACTTCATATTTTTATTGTTGCTTTTTTAACAGCCACGAACACGATTTTAGATTCTCACATTGATTTCTACTCACGATTGCTCCCTGAATAATTTCTCTAGAAAAACTGTATTTTAACCAAAAACTTTGAATAAACTGAAGGCTTTCGTTTGTAAAAATTTCGTAATATTTTGTATCTTATGGATGAATTAATTTATTTTTTAGCCACAAACACAACAAAGAAAATGCAGAGTACAACAAAAAAAGGAGAAAAAAATTACAACACAAAAAGAAAATAGAAAATAACTACGAAAAAGTATATAATAGACAGCGAACTTCATATGTAACTAAAAATGGTCTGATGTGGGATGTATTGACCTAAATGGTCTCGCGTCTTACGCACTAGGTTAGACGAGAGTTCAGCTAGCTATGTCGGGGTATCGGGTAGGAGATGCATGCCGATAGTTTTTCTTCTGCAGCGTGACCAAAGGAGTTGCCTTAGGTACTTACAGTACCTGAAGTAACCTATCTTCACTAGTTTCTTGTCCTTTTCACCCAGGATGTGGTGAAGACCACTGAGAAGAGCAATTGTTGGGGAGCCGTAACCAGAACACAGCCAGATGAAGCCTCTTCCATTGAAATGTGCACGATTGTGAACAATCTTACTGTACAAAATGCACAGGTTATGAACACGAAAAGAACATATAGTTGCTAGTGACGAACCAAAGATAAGGCCAAGCCAAGTCAACCATCAACTAATATACTCGGAGTTTATCTACTAGCTGAGTTTGTTGTATGCAAAGGTTCTTTTTATTATTTTTTTTTATACTCAGTAACCAATTAAAAGACTCAAAATTTACCTAGTAGCTGAATTGTTGCCTACAATAGGCAACAAGGGGAATACTTTTTTTGCAGTTAAATTTAAGAATAATTGTTCTCAAGTGAAAACAAACAGTTACATTAAAAGTAAAAACTACAGGGAAACATCTTGTGCCCGAGAGGGGGGGGGGGGGTGGTGCCAACCCTCTAAAATTGTTGGCATTAATGCTATGGTATAATCACCACCTTCCTATGTTTTGTGAACTCTATAATGCTTTAAGTTAAACGCAACGTAAAGATTGAGATTTGATTGGGGGGTAGCACCTCATCATATAAAGCATAATTTTCGTTCGTTTTCTGTTTTAATGACACCCTTTACTTTCATTTGAAAACAAATTATGTTTGTAATTTAGTTAATGTCTGTGCGTTTTTAACACAATGCTAAAACCCTTGTGTGGAATTTAATTTCTTACAATTATTTATAGCAAGAGCTTAACCTACAATTCGTTGCGACAAACTGTTTGATTACAAGTATTTATTCGTTCTTTTTATGATTAAATAAAAAAAGTTTTTTTTAACTGAAAGTAAGGAGCGACATTAAAACTTAAAACGAACAGAAATTATTCCGTATATGAAAGGGACTGTCCTCTCCTCAACGCCTCGCTCTTTACGCTAAAGTTTTTTATTGTTTTTGAATAAATGCAGGTTTTGATCTTAGCTCACCGTACATAAATAATTAAAAAAAAATTTATATTAATTTACTTTTATTTAGTTAAATGGCTTTCTCGAAACTTGTTTAATTTTATTTACGAACGTTTTTATTAGTAATAAATATACGTATATGAAAGGGACTGTCCCCTCCTCAACGCCTCGCTCTTTACGCTAAAGTTTTTCATTGTTTTAAAATAAAGTTGTGAGGCAGAGTTAAACTTTAGCTTAAAGAGCGAGGCGTCGAGGAGGGGACAGTCCCTTTCATATACGGAATAATTTCTGTTTGTTTTAAGTTTTAATGTCGCTCCTTCCTTTCAGTTTAAAAAACTTGTTTTTTTTTATTAAATTTTTGAACGTTTTTGAATAAATGCAGGTTTTGATCTTGGCACACCGTACATGAATAATTAAAACAAAATTTTCATATTAATTTACTTTTATTTATTTAAATGGCTTTCTCGAAACTAGTTTAATTTTATTTACGAACGTTTTTATTAGTAATAAATATACGTAACTTACGAATTAACTTACGTAACGAACTTCTATATTCATATATTTTTAATTTGTTTATTAGGGGGTTCGCCCCTAGTCAATACCTTGCTCTTTAAGCGAAAGTTCGAATTTTGTTCCAATTCTTTAAAAATGACCGCTTAATCACAAAGGCCGTTAATTAGAATAAATAGCTCTTATGAAAGTACTAAAAAATCTTTGGCTTAAAGAGCGAGGTATTGACTACGGGGTAAACCCAATAATATATGTAGTATTTTCTGTTCGTTTGAAGTTTCGATGTTGCTGCTATTGCAGTTGAAATACTTGTTTTTTTATATTAAATTTCTGATCTTTTTTTAAATAATGCTGGGAAGTCCGGCGTCCCCTTTATAGCAATGTCCCTTCCCCCCTGAAAACTTCCTTCATGGAAAGATCCTCCCCCATAACCCCCGCCCCCCCCCTCAACCCCACAACCAGGAAAAATATCCCCTGAAAACGTCTGTATACTTACAAATAACCAAAACTAAATGTTAACATTGTGTAAAATTCTTAACTTTCAGCCCTCCCCCCGGGAATTTAGGGTGATAAGGTCATTCTAAAAGACATACTTATTATATTTTCGAACATGCTGAACAAAATGGCTATCTCAAAATTTCGATCAGGTGACTTTGGGAAAAAAATGAGCGTGGGAGGGGGCCTAGTTGCCCTCCATTTTTTTTGGTCACTTAAAAAGGGCACTAGAAATTTTAATTTCCATTCCAATGAGCCCTCCCACGATATTTTAGGACCACTGGATCGATACGATCACCCCTGGAAAAAAAAACAACAAATAAACACGCACCCGTGATTCTTCTGGCAAAAAATGCAAAATTCCACTTTTTTGTAGATAGGAGCTTGAAACCTCTACAATAGGGTTCTCTGATACGCTGAATATGATGGTGTGATTTTCATTAAGGTTCTATAACTTTTAGGGGGTCTTTCCTCCTTTTTTTCGAAAATCAGCCAAATTTTCTCAGGTGCCTAAAATTTGATGGGTAGAATTAAACTTGATGAAACTTATATATTTGGGATCAAAATTAAAATTTGATTCTTTTGATGTATCTATTTGTATCAAACTACCGATTTCTAGAGTTTCGGTTACCATTGTTCCGGGTCGCTCCTTACTTACAGTTCGTTACCACGAACTGTTTGATTTCATGAATTGAGTTTGACTCATTTTTGTTATTCTTATAATACGAGTGACACTACATTGGGAGAGATATTTGTTTTTATATCTTTCTTACAAAATATGTCCTTCTCGGTGTTCTTGATTCTTGTGGTGGATTTCTATCTTTTTTTTTTTTGTTGGTGTTTTGACAAGTGCTCAAAATAAGAATTGTTTTCACTAAAGCAAAACTGACTTTCTGATCTTTGAATGGGATATTTTCTGGAAGGGGGAGGGGTAAACGCCGGCCATCGTTTGGAAGGCATAGGGGGCGTCAGACGTAATCATAATAGTGGTAGTTTCTGTTCGTTTCAAGTTTGAATCGATTGTTTATCGCAATTTATGTGCAATTTATGCACATTTATCCATCGAAAGTAATTTATGTTGGTTTGTCACTTGAATTATTATTTTACTTTAATTCTACTTGTCTTAGGGTTAATATAGCTCTCTTTTTCCTTGACAACTTTTTTGTGGAAAAGCTTATAGTAAACTAATTTAAAAAATAAGGATGGCGTAATGAAAAATATAATAAATTTAAACAAGCAATGGAAATTAATGCTTTATTTTTTTTTAAATACAATATTTGTTTTCGTCTTTATAGAAACTGGTTGTATCATTTTGACTTTCTTCAAAATGATATCTATGGGCTAAATAATAAAACCAGAATCGGTTGATCAGTTAGTCTAATATATTTTTTCATTAACTTATGAGATTCTCAAGATAGTTAGAAATATTAATTTTTCAAAGTCATTTTTGTACATCCTTTTTCCAGAAGCAAAGATAGTTGGATTCACAAGATTTTGATACTAAAATTATGTTTTTCCAATCTTAAAGGGCAGACAGAAAAGTACCTGTTGTACAACTGCTTAATAATATCAGTAAAAAATCTCAAGATTTTCTAATTGTTTCTTTTTTGATCTCTTGTAGAATTGCTGCTGCATACCCTATCGTACTTTAGATCACCGCAGTCCAAATGCTTATAAAATCTTAGCACCATTGAAAAAAACCTAAGACATTACATTGGATTGCTTAATTTAGACCTTAGATCCTCCAGATCAAGGAATGGTACCGAGTGCGCTTAGAAAACCTTGCCATAACTCTCAGAGCTGAGCTGTAGTCATAACTTCTTCACACTGTGGTTGAAGAAAGAGCTCCGCAGTTGTAAGGTAGTGATCACACTTCCGCCTTAATATATGCCTTGTTCTGCATCTTTTGATCATCTCCTCAGGGGGGCCATTCCCATACTGTATTTAGGACAAAAACAAACAATTAAACAACAACTAAAATTATAAATGGGTCAATGTCAAATACTACAGTGTAATAGAAAATGGAGTTTTTGTAAAAAAAAGCTTTTATTTTGAAAATTATTTATTTTAAATTACAAGAAGTGTTTAACCACATGAATTTCCTTGCTGAAAAACGGCTATCACAAGCCCAAAATGGCCGAATTCGCACTTTAGCAAAAATTTTACTTTCTCCATTAGTTTGAAAGTTTCATAATTTTTGGTTTTGTTTACTAGCCTAAGTAGAGCACGAGATTTATTTGAGAAGAATGGGCTTGCAGAAGATCAAATTTATGTTATCTCACAGATCTTTACCAAGGTTACCGAAATTTTGAAAAACTGAAAGAGTTGTTTCTTTTTCCTAATATTTGTACCGGTGCTGCCCTAAAACAGGACTCAAAGGAGGAACAAAATTTATTTTATTGGCCTTGGATGAGGAAACCCAATGACAACATTTTTTATTTGTATGTTTTGAATTTATGCCGACAAGTTTGTGGCATAACTAGGCTCTTATGCACTGAAAAAACTAAATCTTTATAGTCAATGCAGAATCCTCAAAGAAAGTCTTTTCCGAGAGGCGATTGTGATTCCGTGCAATTCAGTGTAATGGCTTACTAAATATATTAGCATCACATTTTTGAGATTCCAAGCCAATTCAGACCGCGGATAGCAATACACCAAAAGGATTGACTTTTTCGAAGTTTCTACAACATCGCTTTCTATAAGAAACTTTTATGCCCACAGGGTGTAACTCACAGCCCTTGCTCTGAGGGCTGTGGGGGGGAGGGTTTGTCATGCTCAAAGACCTAATTTCCAAAACTTTCAACAACATTGAATAAATTGGCTATCTAAAAATTTTGATTTGATGTGTTTCGGGAAAAGGTGAGCTTGAGAGGGGGTACAGTTGCCCTCAAATCACTTTCGACTATTAAAAAGGGCACTAGCCCTTTGAGTTGAATGAGCCCTTTTTCAAGCTTCTACGACAAATATTTCAATAAAAACTTATATGGCCCCAAGGAATAACTTATTTTCCTTGCCCTGAAGACTGTGAGGGAAAATTCTAATCAAAGGTATTATTTCCTGAACCTTAAACTGCGTGGAAAAAAATGGCTATAAAAATTTTGATTGCATGTGTTTGGGGGAATGGTGATCGTGGAAGGGGTGTTAGTTGCCTTCCAAACGAACGAGCCGTTTTTGAAGTTTTTACGACAACGCGTTCTAAAAAATCCTTATATGTCCCCAGGACATAATTTACAACCTCTAGCCTGAGGGCTGTGGGGGGGGGGAGGTTGTCATCCTCAAAGACATAATTTCCAGAACTTTCAACTACGTTGAAATAAATGGCTATTTCAAAACTTTGATTAGATGTATTTGGGGAAAAGATGGGCGTGAGAGGGGTGTTAGTTGCCCTGCAATCACTTTCGACTATGAAAAAGGGCACTATCCCTTTGAATTTCGAATTGAATGAGCCCTTTTCGAGGTTTCTACGACAACTTTTTCGATACGAAGTGCCCTGGTCTAAAGAAAAAAAAATAATACATTGTGCCAACATCGTTCTTATATGCCCTAAGGGAATAACTTAAAACCCTTGCCCTGAGGGACGTGGGGGAGTTACTTCTTCAAAAACATATTTTCTATGTTGAAATCAACTACGCTGAACAAAATAGCTATCTCGAAATTTTGATTGGATGTGCGGGTAGAAGGGGTGCTAGTTGCCTTCCAATCACTTTCGACTATTAAAAAGGGGACTATACCTTTGAATTTCCAATTGAATGAGCCCTTTACGAAGTTTCTAAGACAAATTTTTCGATACAAAGTGCCTTGGTCTAAAGGAAAAAAATAATAAATAATACATTGTGCAAACATCGTTCTTATATGCCTCCAGGACTTAACTTAAAACCCATGCCCTGAGAGTTATGGGGGGAGTGACCTCCTCAAAAACATATTTTCTATCCGGAAATCATTTACACTGAACAAAATAGCTATCTCAAAATTTTGATTGGATGTTTTAGGGGAAAGGGTGGGCGTGGGGGGGGCAAGTTGCCCTCCAATCAATTTCGACTATTAAATAGGGCACAAGCCACTCCAATTTCCAATCGAATGAGCCGCTTTCGAAGTTTCTACGACAACTCCTTTCTTAGTAATAAAAGTTTATCAAACAGGTCGTGGCAAGCAACGGTAAGGAGCGACGTGGCTATATTGTAACCGAAACTTTAAAAACATAATTTTGATATCAAATACCGGTCCTAGTGTGATTGATTTCTTGGACAATTGCCTTTAGTCAAGACTAGTTTTTTAGGAATGTGTCGTTGCTAAAGCTAACTCTCATTGGAAAAAAGGGGTATAAAGCTTTTTGTTTTTGATAAGAATTGCACAATGAATGTATCGTTTGACGTGGGCATTTTTTATGAGCCAATCAGAGGTTGTTCAATATACGATAACTTGATTTGTGGTTGGGATTTGAATAAAAGAAATGGTTATGTTATTTGCTTGCGTGTATAGGAATTCCCATGTTATTTACTTGCAGGTATAGATATTCCCTTGTTATTTGCTTGCATGTATAGGAATTCCCATGTTATTTGCTTGCGTGTATAGGAGTTCCTATGTTATTTGCTTGCATGTATAGTAATTCTCATGTTATTTGCTTGCGGGTATAGGAATTCCCATGTTATTTGCTTGCATGTATAGTAATTCCCATGTTATTTGCTTGCGTGTATAGGAATACCCATGTTATTTGCTTGCTTGTATAGGAATTCCCATGTTATTTGCTTGCAGGTATAGAAATTCACTTGTTATTTGCTTGCTTGTATACTAATTCCCAAGTTATTTTATTGATTGTATAGGAATTCCATTGTTATTTTAGTGTATGTAGAGTAATTCTCTATTTATTTGCTTGAGTGTATTGGTATTCCCATGTTTTTTGCTTGCATGGACAAGAATTCCAATGTTATTTGCTTGTGTGTATAATAATTCCGAACGTATGTTATTGCGGGTATAGGAATTCTTATGTTATTTGCTTGCGTCTATAGGAATTCCCATGTTATTTGCTTGCGTGTATAGGAATTCCCAAGTTATTTGCTTGCGTGTATAGGAATTCCCTTGTTATTTGCTTGCTTGTATAGGAATTTCCATGTTATTTGCTTGTGTGTATAGGAATTCCCATGGTATTTGCTTGCATGTATAGGAATTCTCTTGTTATTTGCTTGAATGTATAGGAATTCCCATGTTATTTGCTTGCATTTATATGAAATCCCTTGTTAATAGCTTTCATGTATAGGAATTCCCACGTTATTTTGCTTGCGTGTATAGGAATTCCCATGTTATTTTCTTGCATGTATAGGAATTCCCATGTTATTTGCTTGCGTGTATAGGAATTCCCATGCTATTTTAAGGGCTTATGTCCCCCCCATGCTATTATAAGAGTTTCTGTCCCCTTCCTATGCTATTCCAGGAGCTTATGTTCCTTCCTATGATATTATAAGTGCTTTTCCGTGTGGTTTTTCTTTACTTGGTACCCATTAAAAACAAAATTTTTGTGTTAAATAAGTAGTTCTTACATCTTTTAAAAGAGCTTTACGGGGTTTGAGACACTCTTTTGCCTGATTCCGTTTGATTTTTCTTTACTTAGTGTTCATTAAAAACGAAATTTTTGTGTTAAATAAGTAGTTCTTGTATATTTTAAAAGAGCTTTACGGGGTTTGAGAGACTCGGTTGTCTGATTCCGTGTGATTTTTCTTTACTTGGTGCCCATTAAAAAAGTTGCAAGCGAAAACCCCATGTGGATGAGTTGAAATAAAAAATTTTAACAATAAAGGGTTGAAAAGTGTTTTGGGGGAGATGAGTTGATTGGCAGAAGAATGTATTAGCGAATTTAAAGTGGAGGGCGAGTTGCTAGCGAAAAATCTAAGCTAATAAGGGTTTTTGACCGTAAACTCTATTTTTTGGTAAGAAAATTATGAAAAATACAATTCGTTGGTTCATAGGTGAAACTTAAGTCCAGGTATGGATCGAAAAATAAACTATTTCTGTAGAATCTGAGCTTATAAGGGTTTTTTACCATAAACTCTAGTTTCCTGTAAGAAAATTATGGAAAATACAATTCTCTCGTTCAAATGTGAAACTTAGGTCCATTCTCTGGTTCAAATGTGGAAAAACCCGTGTGAATGAGTTAAAATAGAAATTGTTTCACAAGAAATTACTGAACAGTGTTTTGGAGGAGATGGGTTAATTGGCAGAAGGATGTATTAGCGAAGTTAAAGTGGAGGCCGAGATGCTAGCGAAAAACACGTGGGGATGAATTGAAATAAAAAATTTTAAAAATAGATGTCTTAAAAGTGTTTTGGGGAAGATGGGTTGATTGGCAGAAGGATGTATTAGCGAATTTAAAGTGGAGGGCAAGTTGCTAGTGAAAAATCTAAGCTAATAAGGGTTTTTGACCGTAAACTCTAGTTTTTTGTAAGAAAATTATGGAAAATACAATTTGTTGGTTCATAGGTGAAACTTAAGTCCAGGTATGGATTGAAAAATAAACTATTTCTGTAGAATCTGAGCTAAGGGTTTTTGACCATAAACTCTAGTTTCCTGTAAGAAAATTATGGAAAATACGATTCTCTCGTTCAAATGTGAAACTTAGGTCAATTCTCTGGTTCAAATGTGAAACTTAAGTCCAGTTTCGGATACTCATAATAATGAGGACTGATGGTTCTAATTCAATATTTTTTTTTCATAAAAGCACACTATTTTTTTTAAACTTCGAAATTATTCAACTTTTTTTTTTGTGCGTATCTTAAAATGACAAAATATGCTTACGGCTCTAACAATTGTACTCTGTGATTGGTCAGAGACACATTGTGGCTTTCCCACTGGTATTCTATGTCCGTATATCGACACTACCTAGTCTATTGCATGTATTAAATCAGTAAACCAACAAAGAGAAAAATATCTAAAAAAAAACAAACAAACGAGACTGTGGCCAGTGGAGAGAAAAGGAAAACAACAGAAACAAAACAACGCGTATATTTCTCCTTTATAAAAACAAGGCGTCTTCAGAAATAAATAAACAAAAAAAAAAAAAGATAAAAATAAAAACCAATAAAACCACCACCAAAATAAAAAAACAACCAAATTGTACAAACGGCGCAAAAAACTCCACGAAGGGAAAAGATGCTAAAATAGAGTTACTTCAGTGAGGACACCAGAGTAACTGAGGAAAAATAAAAAAACTGTAAATTACTTTAATTATTCAGTTGCGAAATAATCCTTTTGTTAGCTATTACTGAAGCAAATCGTTTTGGTCTAACAGGTAAAATAGTCCCCTGGTGATTATTTACTACCTTATTTACAATTGATTCACTCTTTAGAATGTTATCATAAATTGTGTCAATATTTAAATTACCCGTGTCCCTATTTATGGAAAGGTTAGCAAACATATGTTTTTTAATTTCTATGGCTTCCCTGGCCCATTGGGTGTACCCCTTATCATTAGAAATAGCCAAGGCTTCATCAAATTTTACAAAATGGTCTGGTTGAAGCCAAATATGCTCTGCTAAAGCTGAAACGAAAGTTTCTGGAGGCTTGCTTAATTGTAGGGTTTTTTCTATTGAATTACGGTGTTCAATAAACCTTTCAACAAATTGTTGGTGAGTCCTACCAATATAGAACTTCCCACAAGAACACGGAATTTTATACACCCCACTTACTAAATTTCCCCGAGTTAAATCCTTACCAGAACTAAAAAAACTACTCATTGGCCTACTAATGTCCAAAGTTAATCATTGATATTAATAATGTATCATAATATATTTTTGTATTAATATTCTACATAACACTATTTCATTAAAAACATTACATTGTCATGTGTTCATTATTTTTTAGAGTAAGCTAGCACATCAAGCGTTTAGAATGTCTATTAAAACATCGACGATGTAAGAAAAGGAATTTGCGTACATCTATTGTCAAACACATGGGATAGCATTGTCAAAATCTAGGCATCAGAATGAAAAATTGTAGGTAAGTAAGTAAGCAAGTAAGTAAGTAAGTAAGGAAGTAAGTAAGTAAGTAAGTAAGTAAAAACTCTTTCTTGAATTCACCTCATGGATACACAATGCAAAAATTTCATTTAAGAAATTATGAAAAAAATGTAAGCAAGTAACAAAAAAATTGTAAGCAAGTAACAAACCCTTTCCTGAAGTCACCTCTCGGATACACAATGCAGAAACTTCATTTAAGAAATTATCAAAAAATTGTAAGTACAAAAAAAGTCATTTCATTCAAGAAATTATGAAAAAATTCTAAATAAGTAACAAATCCTTTCTTGAAGTTACCTCATGGATACACAACGCAGAAATTTCATTTAAGAAATTATCAAAAATTGTAAGTAAGTAGCAAATTCTTTCTTGAATTCACCTCCTGGATAAATAAAAAAGACATTTCATTCAAGAAATTATGACAAAATTCTAATTAATTAACAATCTGTTTCTTGAATCCTCCTCCTGAATGCACAATACAGATATTTCATTTAAGAAATTACGAAAAAATTGTAAACAAGTAACAAACTCATTCTTGAATACACCTCGTGGATACACAATTCAGAAATTTCTTTTAAGAAATTATCAAAAATTTTAAGTAAGTAGCAAATTCATTCTAGAATTCACCTCCTGGATCAATAAAAAACACATTTCATTCAAGAAATTATGACAAAATTCTAAGTAAGTAACAAACTCTTTCTTGAAGTTACCTCATGGATACATAATGCAGAAATTTCATTTAAGAAATTATGAAAAAATTGTAAGCAAGTAACAAACTCTTTCCTGAAGTCACCTCGTGGATACACAACGCAGAAATTTTATTAAGGAAATTATGAAAAAAATTGTAAGTAAGTAGCAAATTCTTTCTTGAATTCACCTGCTGGATAAACAAAAAGACATTTCATTCAAGAAATTATGACAAAATTCCGAGTAAGTAACAAACTCATTATTGTTTTCACGACTTAAATACACGATGTAGAAATTTAATTCAAGAAATTATGAAAAAGTTCTCAGTAAGTAACAATTTCTTTCTTAAAGTCAACTCTTGGATACACACTACGGAAATTTATTTAAATAAATTATGAAAAAATTGTAAGCAAGTAACAAACTCTTTACTGTAGTCAACTCTTGGATGCACAATGCTGGAACTGCATTTTGGAAATTTTAACAAATTTTAAGTAAGGAAAAAACTCATTCTTGAATTCGCCTCTTGGATAAACAAAAAAAAGTCATTTCATTCAAGAAATTATGACAAAATTCTAAATAAGTAACAAATCCTTTCTGGAAGTTACCTCATGGATACACAACGCTTTATTGTTTTCACGACTTAGATACACGATGTAGAAATTTAATTCAAGAAATTATAAGAAAAAGAGAAGTAAGCAACACAATCTTTATGGATTTTCACCTCTTTACAGAAAAAGACATTTCATTCAAGATATTATGACAAAATTCTAAGCAAGTAAAAAATTCATTCTTGAATTCACCGTTTACTTGCAAATACAGAAATTTCATACTCTAGGACCTCTACATGGGATTAATCACGATTTGAAACGACATACTATGTGAGTGCCAGTACCGGACACCTGTCCAAAACAAGTAGGGGTTTACCTCTGGGTCCTAAACAGTGCAAAAAGGGAAGTCTCTGTGTCGTCTCTGTGACGGAACACGCATCAAGACGACACATACACAAACATGACACACAATACACGTCTTATTGAGACAGATATCCAAAAAGTTGGGTTGATATAGGTTCACTTAGAGTGGCGCGCCACTCTAAGTGAACCTAGATGTGCTAGCTTAATGTGCTAGCTTACTCTAAAAAATAATGAACACATGACAATGTAATGTTTTTAATGAAATAGTGTTATGTAGACTATTAATACAAAAATATATTATGATACATTATTAATATTAATCATTAAATTTGAACATTTTGAACATTTTCCATAAAATTGTTCACCCTATTCTCTAGAGATATTGTAGTTATTGTCGTCTCTTAGTTCGAAATTAGTGGAATAATCATTATTCGAATTTGATTCATGCACAATTTTTAATTGTGTCTCATGAACAGGTTCAATATGATTTTAGTCTGTGTTATTATTTGATTCATTGACTGTTTGATCAATGCCAGTAATGTTTGCTGGTGCTTTGTTTTTCATCGTTTCATCTTTATATTCCATAGTGATATTTTCTGACAATACCCTTTTTATTTTTCTGGCAATTTCACTGTCTATTATCACATTATTTTTACAAAGGTAACAGTTTAGGCACGTAGACAAGATATGGTTTATGATATTAGTAGCAGAGTAGGCCTTTCTTTTCCTCTTTGCTTTCATTTGAATGCTAATACCATTCTGATACCTAGATTTTGACAATGTTATCCCATGTGTTTGACAATAGATGTACGCAAATTCCTTTTCTTACATCGTCGATGTTTTAATAGACATTCTAAACGCTTGATGTGCTAGCTTACTCTAAAAAATAATAAACACATGACAATGTAATGTTTTAATGAAATAGTGTTATGTAGAATATTAATACAAAAATATATTATGATACATTATTAATATCAATGATTAACTTTGGACATTTTGAATCTGTTCCATAAAATGGTTCACCATGTTCTCTCTTGATATTGCAGTTATTGTCTTCTCTTAGTTCGTAATCAGTGGAATAATCATTATTCCATTTTGAATCATACACAATTTTTACTGGTGTCTCATGAACAGGCTCAATATGCTTTTCGTCTTTGGTATTATTTGATTCATTGACTGTTTTATCAATGCCAGTAACGTTTGCTGGTGCTTTGTTTTTAATCGTTTCATCTTTATATTCCATAGTGATATTTTCTGACAATACCCATTTTATTTTTCTGGAAATTTCACTGTCTATTATCACATTATTTTTACACAGGTAACAGTTTAGGCACGTAGACAAGATATGGTTTATGATATTAGTAGCAGAGTAGGCCTTTCTTTTCCTCTTTGCTTTCATTTGAATGCTAATACCTAAAAGCCGATGAAAGGTTCTATCAATAGGTAGTATGTTACCTATAGCACTAGCATGAAGATACCCCTCTTCATCAACTATTATTTTTATGTTGGCATTCTCTTTGAGTACTAACATCTCTGGAAATGATACTTTCCCATATCTACCATTTGTATAATTGAATTTTTTTGGTACTCCAAAGAAATTTAATTCCATAGTGTCATGACAACGCACGCATACGTTTCCGATAGTGCTATTACTTGTACTTGTTTCATAGTTCAAATACTTCTCCTTGTCAGCATTCAATGCTACAATAACACTAGCATGTGAACACATTTCTAATGGGGGTCATCCACATGTTCAACATGCACTTCATCTTTGCTATTATTTGGTTCATTAATTGTTTGATTAATGGTAGTGAAGTTTGCTGGCACTTTGTTTTTCATCGATTCATCTTTATATTCCTTAGTGATATTTTCTGCCAATGCCCTTTTTATTTTTCCAGCAATTTCACTGTCTATTACAACATTATTTTTACAAAGGTAACAGTTTCGGCACGTCGACAAGATATGGTTTATGATATTAGTAGAAGAGTATGCATGTCTTCTTTTGATCTTCCGTTGAATGCTAATACCCGAAAGTTGACGATGGGGTGTAACAATAGGTAGCATGTTACCACAAGCACTGGCAAGAAGATGTCCTTCTTCATCAACTATGATTTTTATTTTGGCATTTTCTTTTAGTGCTATCATCTCTGGATATCTCACTCTTGCATATCCACCATCACAACAGTTGAATTTTTTTGATACTCCAAAGAAATTAAATTCCTTACTGTCATTACAATGCACACATACATTTCCAATAGTGCTACCATTTTTACTTGTTTAATAGTTTAAATACTTCTCCTTGTCAGCATTCAATGCTACAATAACATTGACATGTGAACACACTTTATTAAAATGCTCCATCTTCACTTTTTTAAAAGATATGACTTATGTGTTTATCGTACTACTGCGTAAAAAATACTGATTTAATACATGCAATAGACTAGGTAGTGTCGATATCCGGACATAGAAATACCAGTGGGAAAGCCACATTGTGTCTCTGACCAATCACAGAGTACAATTGTTAGAGCCGTAAGCATATTTTGTCATTTTAAGATACGTACAAAAAAAATTTGAATAACTTCTAAGTTTAAAAAAAATAAATTGCTTTTATGAAAAAAAAAATATTGAATTAGAACCGTTAGTCCTCATTATTATGAGTATCCGAAACTGGACTTAATGTTCACATTTGAACCAGAGAATGGACCTAAGTTTCATATTTGAACGAGAGAATTTTATTTTCCATACTTTTATTACATGAAATTGGAGTTTATAGTCAAAAACTCATATTAGCTCAGGTTTTAGAGAAATAGTTTATTTTTCAATCCCTATCTGGACTTAAATTTCACATGTAAACCAGTAAATTGTATTTTCACTAAGTTTCTTACAAAAAACTATATTTTAAGGTCAAAAACCCTTATTCGCTTAGATTTTTCACTAGCAACTTGCTCTCCACTATAACTTCGCTAATACATCCTTCTGCCAATCAACCCATCTTTCCCAGAATAATTTTCAGACATTTCTTGTTAAAATTTTTTATTTCAAATCATCCCCACGGGTTTTTCGCTAGCAACTCGGCCACCTCTATAACTACGCTAATACATCCTTCTGCCAATTAACCCATCTCCTCCAAAACACTTTTCAGTCATTTCTTGTTAAATGATTTCTATTTCAACTCATTCACACGGGTTTTTCCACATTTGAACCAGAGAATGGACCTAAGTTTCACATTTGAACGAGGAAATTGTATTTTGCATAATTTTCTTACAGGAAACTAGAGTTTATGGTCAAAAACCCTTATTAGCTCAGATTCTACAGAAGTAGTTTATTTTTCGATCCATACCTGGACTTAAGTTTCACCTATGAACCAACGAATTGTATTTTCCACAATTTTCTTACAAAAAACTAGAGTTTACGGTCAAAAACCCCTATTAGCTTAGATTTTTCGCTAGCAACTCGCCCTCCACTTTAAATTCGCTAATACATCCTTCTGCCAATCAATCCATCTCCCCCAAAACACTTTTCAGCCATTTCTTGTTAAAAATTTTTATTTCAACTCATCCACACGGGGTTTTCGCTTGCAACTTTTTTAATGGGCACCAAGTACAGAAAAATGACACGGAATCAGACAACCGAGTCTCTCAAACCCCGTAAAGCTCTTTTAAAAGATACAAGAACTACTTATTTAACACAAAAATTTCTTTTTTAATGAGCACTAAGTAAAGAAAAATCAAACGGAATCAGGCAACAGAGTGTCTCAAACCCCGTAAAGCTCTTTTAAAAGATATAAGAACTACTTATTTAACAAAAAAATTTTTTTTTTAATGTTTACAAATTAAAGAAAAACCAACCGTAAAATCCGAGCGCCTAGCCTCGTCATGAAAATCCTCGCCGGTACGACCATCGTACGGCGGCCTCCACTCTGCTACTACCATGGGGGGGGGGAACTACTCCCATAAATTAATAGTGGGATTCCTGGACAAGCAAGTAAATAGCATGGTAATTCCTATAACAGCAAGCCAAAAAAATTGGAAGTCCAATACAAGCTGCCAAAATAAAGTGGGAATACAAATACATGCAAGCAAAAAACATGGGAGTTCCTATACATGCAAGCAAATAACATGGGAATTCCTATAAATGCAAGCAAATAACATAGAAATTCCTATACATGCAAGCAAATAGCATGGGAATTCCTATACACGCAAGCAAATAACATGGTAATTCATATACATGCACGAACATGACAAGGGAATTCCTAAACACGCACGCACATCACATGCCAATACCTATACAAGCAAGCACATACCAAGGGAATTCCTATAAACGCCCTAAACTTGCAATTGAATTCCTAAAAACGAAAGCAAATAACACAGGAATTCCTATACATGCAAGCAAATAAAATGGGAATTCCTATACAAGCAAGCAAATAACAAGGGAATTCTTGTAAATGAACGCAAATAACATGGGAATTCCTATACAAGCAAGCAAATAACATGGGAATTCCTATACAAGCAAGCATATATCATGGGAATTCCTATACAAGCAAGAAATAACATGGGAATTCCTATACACGCAAGCAAATAACATTTGAATAATTATACCAGCAAGCAAATAACATGGGAATTCCTATACACGCAAGCAAATAACATGGGGATTCCTATACATGCAAGCAAATAACAAGGGAATTCCTATACATGCAATCAAATAACTTGGGAATTCCTATACACGCAAGCAAATAACATGGGAATTCCTATACATGCAAGCAAATAACCTGGGAATTCCTATACACGCAAGCAAATAACCTGGGAATTCCTATACCTGCAAGCAAATATCTAGGGATTTTCTATACCTGCATGCAAATAACATGGGAATTCCTATACACGCAAGCAAATAACATAACCATTTCTTTTATTCAAATCCCAACCACAAATCAAGTTATCGTATATTGAACAACCTCTGATTGGCTCATAAGAAATGCCCAGGTCAAACGATACATTCATTGTTCAATTCTTATCAAAAACAAAAAGCTTTAGGTCCCTTTTTTCCAATGAGAGTTAGCTTGAGCAACGACACTTTCCTAACAAACTAGACTTTAATACAGGTAATTGGCCAAAAAAATCAATTATATCATGACCGGTCGTGCGTACTTGGTCCTCTTTTAAAGATGTATAGACCTCTAAATTAAAAATAACTACCAGAAAAGCCTGTTTGTAAGGGGGCATAGATATGTCAAAAGAATGGGCATTTTGTGCTGATTCAAAATATATAAGATTCATTAAGTTTAGCTATACACATCAAAATCTACGAGCCTGAGAAAATTTGCCTGACTTTCAAACGAGGGGACAATACCCCCTAAAACTCAAGAGAACTTAATGAAAATCACATCATCAGATTCAGCTTATCTGAGAACCTCATCGTAGAAGTTTCAAGCTCACATCTGCAAAAATATGAAATTTTGTATTTTTTGCAAGAAGAAAGATCACGGATTCGTGTTTGTTAGTTTTTTTTTCCAAGACTGATCACATCGAGCCAATAGTCCTAGAATACCGAAAACGGGCTCATTCGAACTAAAAATAAAAGTTCTAGTTCCCTTTTAAGTGACCAAAGAGATTGGAGGGCAACAACCCCTTTTTTCCTCAAAGTTGTCTGATAAAAATTTTGAAATAGCCATTTTGTTCAGCATATTTGAAAGCCACAATAACTATGCCTTTTGAGATAACATGACCCCCACAGTCCCTAGATAAAGTTTCTTAAGTTAAAAAATTTGCCAATTCTTTACGTACAGTATTTGTTATTGGGCAGTATGCATACATTTTCAGGTGTGGGGGGGAGTGAATTTTCTACTGGAGGGATTTTCCTCGGGGAGGATTTTCTGTGGGGAGGGAAGCCTCTGAGGGGTGAATTTTACAGGGGATATTTTTGTATTTTCAGTGAGAATAACTTTCCATGGAGGGATATTCCGTGGGAAGAAAGAATTTTCCATGGAGGGGAAGCCTGATTTTCCGGCATTATTTTAAAACGATCAGAGATTAAACAAAAACAAAACACAAGTTTTCTTCAACTGAAAGTAAGTTTTATTCAACATCAAAACTTAAAACGAACAGAAATTATTACTTATATAGGGGGTTGCCCCCTCCTCAGTACCTCACTCTGTACGCTAAAGTTTGACTTTTTGTCCCCATTCTTTAAGAACGACTCCTGAAACATAAGGGCCTTTCAATTAGAATAATAGGTTTTTTCAAATATCCTAAAAAATATTTAGCGTAAAAAGTGAGGTATTGTGGAGGGTGCAACCCCCCTCATATTCGTAATAATTTATGTTCGTTTTAAGTTTGAATGTTGCTACTTAGCCTACTTTCAGTTTGAAAAAAACTTTCTTTTTTTATTGGATTACGAAAAGAGACTTATAGTAGTTTCAAAAAGGTGCCTGAAATTCCTCAAAAACTGTCTTACCTCGAGGGCTTGCAATGCTCTCTTTCACTTTATCAAACAGTTCGTGGTAACGAACTGTAAGTAAGGAGCGACCTATAGCCATTTTGTTCAGCATGGTTGAAAATATGATAAGTATGTCCTTTAGGATGACTTAATCCCCCGAAGTCCCCGGGGGGAGGGCTGAAAGTTATGAACTTTACCCACTGTTAACATATAGTACTGGTTATTAGGAAGTATACAGACGTTTTCAGGGGGGATTTTTTCTGGTAGTAGGGGGTGGGCGGGTCGGGGGTTATTTGGGAAGATCTTTCCATGAAGGAAGTTTTCACGGGGGAAGGGACATTGCTATGAAGGGGGCGCCGGATTTCCCAGCATTATTTAAAAAAAGATCAGAAATTAAATATAAAAAAAACAAGTTTTCCAACTGAAAATAAGGAGTAACATCAAAACTTAAAACGAACAGAAAATATTACGTGTATGCTTGGGTTCACCCTCTAGTCAATACCACGCTCTTTAAGCCAAAGATCTTTTAGTACTTTCATAAGAGCTATTTATTCTAAATAGCGGCCTTTGTGATTAAGGGGTCATTTTTAAAGAATTGGAACAAAACTCGAACTTTAGCTTAAAGAGCTAGGTATTGACTAGGGTGCGTGCCCCCTGATGTAGGTATGAAAAATCTATGGATATAGAAGGACGTTGCGCATTTTAATTTGCAATTTATGTATATTTATTACTAATAAAAACATTTAGAAGTAAAATTGAAGAACTTTTAAGAAAGTCATTCAACCAAAAAAAATAAATTTGGTATAAACATTTTTTTGTGATTGCTTATGCACAGTAAGCCAAAATCAAAATCTGTATTAATTCAAAAACGTTCAAAAATTAAATTAGAAAAACAAGTTTTTTTAACTAAAGTAAGGAACGACTTTAAAACTTAAAATGAACAGAAATTATTCCGTATATGAAAGGGGCTGTCCCCTCCTCAACGTCTCGCTCTTTACGCTAAAGCTTGACTTTCTCACAACTCTTATTTTTTTTTTAACAATAAAAAACTTTAGCGTAAAGAGCGAGGCGTTGAGGAGGGGACAGCCCCTTTCATATACGGAGTAATTTCTGTTCGTTTTAAGTTTTTAAAAGCCAAAAGTGATGAGAGGGCAACTGCCACCCCCCCCCTCCCCCAAGCTCTTTCCTAAAATTCATCGGATAAAAAATTTGAGGTAGCCATTTTGCCAAATAGTTCAAAGATCATATAACAAAAACTCCTTTACGTATGGTCACTTCATTAAAAACAGTTCAAGGTCAGATAAGAAAAACTCCTGTGTCAACACAACACCCCAGGGCCAGAGTAGGCGTTGTAAGTATTGCTCTGGGGGCATATATAGTTCGAATGGAAAGTGTGCACGTACAATCTTCAGAGAGGGCTCATTTGATCAGTTGTTTTTCATATTTGTATTTATAGTACTATTAAGTACTTTTAAAGTATTAAATATGGCTTTTATGGTACTAAATAACTTATGTTTAAGTTTTTTACTATCATTTTTTACTGTAAGATTTGCCTTTTATATATTTCTCTTTAAAATACATAAAAAGGCTGCCGAAAGGAATAAAGCTCGAGCACACGTATGGATGGCTACTAAGTTGTCCTGTTGTCCAAGTTTGAAGATATTTACATTGAAGAATGAACTGTACCCCCTAGTAACTGAAGCAATAAAAGGAATCATTAGGCTATACACAACCTTGTTCTGTAATTTAAAATAAAAAAAATAAAAGTTTTGAGCTCAGAAATTAAATAAATTTTAGGGTAAATATCAGAAAAGTTATATGTTATATTACTGCAAAAAAAATTTTTACTAAATCAAAATAGAAACTTTACCTCTTTTGGTCAAATATTGAAGCATGTTTGGTCTCTTCTTATGAATAAATTAAAAAAAAGTCTATTTTTACTCAAAGTAAGTATCGTCATTAAAAATTAAAAAGAACATAAAATAGTCCGTATATGAAAGGAGTTGTCCCCTCCTCAATCACGCTATATTTATTCTAAATTTTTGTTTTTTTTTTCGAACATTAAGTGTAGGCTAAGATAAACAATTTTTATTGATTTGTGCGTGATTGGGGTGGTGAAATTCCGTGTAATATATATTATAATTTCTTTTATACTTATTTTTTAATGTCACTCCTTACTTTCAGTTTAAAAAAAACTCATTTTGATTCAATTTCTGAACATTTTTGAATTAATGACGCTTTGACTTTAGCTTACCGTACAGTAATAATTAAAAAAAAATTTGCATATTAATTTTTACTTTTTTCGCTTAATGGCTTTCTCGAAATTTTGTTCTGACGTATCTTACGATTTAACTTACGTAACAAACTTCTATATTCGTCTGTTTTATTACGTATATAAGGGAGTTTTCCCCCTAGTCGATACCTTGCTCTTTATGCTAAAGTTCGAATTTTGTTCAAATCACAAACCCCTGAATCACAAAGGCTGGTTAATTAGAATAGATACCTCTTTCTATGGGAATTTTTTTTCACTAGGCATGATGTACACCTAAACAGGATTCTGCAGATTCTGCAGCAGCAGCAGCCTCAAGATTCTGCAGCAGCAGCAGTGCAATCAAAGGAGAAGGAATTGAATTCTATAGTGACAACAATTGGAAACCTATTGCCAGTGACCTATCGAGAACAGAGTAAAAGAGTATTATCTTATCTCATGTTGGAAACTGGTGGTGATCAAACAGTTCGTGGTAACGAACTGTAAGTAAGGAGCGACCCGGCTCAATGGTAACCGAAACTCTAGAAAACGGGTTTTTGATACCAATAGATATATCAAAAGAATCAGATTTCAATGCTGATTTCAAATATATAATTTTCATCAAGTTTAATGCTACTCATCAAAAGTTAAGCGCCTGAGAAAATTTGGCTTATTTTCGAAAAAAGGGGGAAAGACCCCCTAAAAGATATAGAACCTTAATGAAATTCACACCATCATATTTAGCGTATCAGATAACCCTACGGTAGAGGTTTCAAGCTCCTATCTACAAAAATGTGGAATTTTTGCCAGAAGAAAGATCACGGATGCGTGTTTGTTTGTTTTTGTTTGTTTGTTTGATTTTCGTCTTTTCCAGGGGTGATCGTATCGACCCAGTGGTCCTAGAATATCGTGAGAGGGCTCATTGGAACTGAAATTAAAAGTTCTAGTGCCCTTTTTAAGTGACCAAAAAAATGGAGGGCAACTAGGCCCCCTCCCACGCTCATTTTTTTCCCAAAGTCACCTGATCAAAATTTTGAGATAGCCATTTTGTTCAGCATGGTCGAAAATATGATAAAAATGTCTTTTAGGATGACTTGATCCCCCAAAGTCCCCAGGGGGAGGGCTGAAAGTTATGAACTTTACTCAATGTTAACATATAGCATTGGTTATTGGGAATTATACAGACTTTTTCAGAGGATATTTTTTCTGGTAGGTGGGGGAAGGAGAGGGTCGGGGACTATATGGAAGGATCTTTCCATGAAGGAAGTTTTCATGGGGGAAGGGAAATTGCCATGAAGGGGGCGCCGGACTTGCCAGCATTATTTATTGGTTATTGGGAAGTATACAACCATTTTCAGGAAGGATTTTTTCTGGAGAGGGGGGCTAGAGGAGGGGATTACTCTGGAGAATATTTCCGTGGAGGATGTTTCTTTGGGGTAAGGAACATTTCTATGAAGGGGGCGCCGGATTTCCAAGCATTATTTAAGAAACGATCAGAAGTTAAATAAAAAAAAACAAGTTTTTTCAACTGAAATGTAAGAAGGAATATTAGAACTTAAAACGAAGAGAAATTATAACGTATGTGAGGGGGTTCTCCCCCAAGTCAATACCTCGCTCTTTACGCTACAGTTTTTTTTTGTTCTTTAAAAATATATATCTTTTATATTTAAACGTCCTTTTTTATTCATTGTTTTTTTAATAAAATTTTTTTTTAACTTTTACATTATATTGCTTTTTTTTTAATAAGGGCAGAACCCCCTCATATACGTAATAACATATACGTAATAAAAAAAACAATAAAAAAACAAGCGATACGGCTCAATAGTAATCGAAACTTTTAAAAACGAAATTTTGATGTCAATAAATGTATCAAAAGAATGTGTTTATAATGCTGATCCTAAATATATAAATTTTATTAAGTTTAGTATTACTCATCAAAGGCCACGAGCCTGAGAAAATTTACTCGATTTTTTAAAGAGAGGGGAAACATCCCCTACAGGTGAAAGAATTTTAATGAAAATCACACCGTCAGATTCAGCGTATCAGAAAACCCTATTACATAGGTTTCAAGCTCATATCTGCAAAAATCTGCAACTTTGTATTTTTTGCCAGAAGAAAAATATACGAATATAGAAGTTAGTTACGTAAGTTAATTTGTAAAGACATCCATTTAGTAAAAGAAAATTAAAATTTTTATGCAAATAAAAGCTGCAATAACTAAAAAACGATCAGAAATTAAATAAAAAAAACAAGTTTTTTAAACTGAAAGTAAGGAGCGACATTAAAACTTAACACGAACAGAAATTATTCCTTATATGAAAGAGGCTGTCTCCTCCTCAACGCCTCGCTCTATACGCTAAAGCTTAACTCTGTCTCACAACTCTATTTTTTTAAACAATAAAAAACTTTAGCGTAAAGAGCGAGGCGTTCAGGAGGGGACAGCCCCTTTCATATACGGAATAATTTCTGTTCATTTTTAGTTTTAATGTCACTCCTTACTTTCAGTTTAAAAAACTTGTTTTTTTTATTTAATGATTATCAAGTTCAAGTCGACAGTGCAGGGAAACGAATTATAATTCAGGGAAATAGTTATAATCTAGTTGATTTAATTTGTGATATGGTGACGAATCGTAAAGGACTTTTATCTTTTGACAATAATCTATACAACTTTCTAAATGCATCAAACTTTCCCAAAAGTCTTATTGGCAATAAGCAAATTCTAAAGAAACTAAGAGAATATAGTCCTCCAACAGCGCCAACACCAACACCATTTAAAAAAGAAGAAAATTCAATATTGGAAAATACTAGCAGCAGCAGCAGCAGAAGCAATGATTTTGTAACCCCTGTGGCTGCTAGTCAAAAGCGAAGACGGATTGATTCACCCTCCAGTGTGAAAAAGGGGAGTGGACATTACACGACGTGTTTGTGTTCAAAATGGTTGAAGTTCTGAAACATGTCTATGAATATATTGGTGAAGCGGGAAGTTTAAGTTCTCCTAAAACCCTTTCTAAAGTTGTCTCTGACAGCACGTTAAAAAAAGCAAAGGCGTATCAAGAGAAAGAACCGAGTTACACACTGCATCGGAATCGCAGGCTTTCGCGGCAAACAATATCGACAAACTAAAGCCTTTTTCCCTCTGCATATAATGCAAACGGATCTTTTAACTTTAGACGCGATTGAACGACGTCACAATGCACCCTACAAATATATTCTAGTGGCAATCAGTGTCTTTAGTTGCTATGCCTATGCCATCCGAATACGGTCAAAGAGAGGTGTGGAAGTTGCTCAGGCTTTAGAAAGTATTCTTGAGCAGGATTGCTATAGAAAAATTCAATCGGATCGTGGTAGCGAATTTGTTAATCCCCATGTGCAAAAGGTTATATTGAAATATAATACAACACTTTATCATAGTCACAGCCTGATAAAGGCTGCATTGTCTGAACAATTGATAAGAACGATTCATCCCGTAGTCAATACCTCGCTCTTTAAGCCAAAATTTTTTAGTACTTTCATAAGAGCTATTTATTCTAATTAACGGCCTTTGTGATTAAGCGGTCATTTTTAAAGAATTGGAACAAAATTCGAACTTTCGCTTAAAGAGCAAGGTATTGACTAGGGGGCGAACCCCCAAATAAACAAATTAAAAATATATGAATATAGAAGTTCGTTACGTAAGTTAATTCGTAAGTTACGTATATTTATTACTAATAAAACGTTCGTAAATAAAATTAAACAAGTTTCGAGAAAGCCATTTAACTAAATAAAAGTAAATTATTATGAAAATTTTGTTTTAATTATTCATGTACGTTGAGCCAAGATCAAAACCTTCATTTATTCAAAAACGTTAAAAAATTAAATAAAAAAAACAATTTTTTTAAACTGAAAGTAAGGAGCGACAATAAAACTTAAAACGAACAGAAATTATTCCGTATATGAAAGGGGCTGTCCCCTCCTCAACGCCTCGCTCTTTACGCTAAAGTTTGACTCTGTCTCACAACTTTATTTTTTAAAACAATAAAAAACTTTAGCGTAAAGAGCGAGGCGTTGAGGAGGGGACAGTCCCTTTCATATACGGAATAATTTCTGTTATTGTAGCTGATTTCCAGATAGAAATTATGTTCTTGAGGAGGACACTCCCCCAGAGCCCTCAGGGCAAGGGTTTTAAGTCATGCCCCGGGGGGCATATAAGGTTTTTAAAGAAGGCGCTGTCGTAGAAACTTCAAAAAAAAGCTAATTTGATTGGAAACTCAAAGGGTTAGTGCCCTTTTTAAAAGTCAAAAATGAGGGCAACTATCCCCCCCGCCACGCCCATCACTCCCCCACACACATTCAATAAAAATTTTTGAGATAGCCATTTTGTTCAGCGTTATTGATTTTCAGATAGAAAATATATTTTTGAGGAGGAAACTCCCCCACAACCCTCAGGGCAAGGATTATAAGATAAGGCCTGGGGTCATATAAGGTTTTTATTGAGATCTTTGTCGTAGAAACTTGAAAAAGGGCTCATTCCATTTGAAATTCATAGGGGTAGTACCCTTTTTAATAGTCGAAAGTGATTTGAGGGCAACTAACCCCGCTCTTATGCCCACCTTTTCCCCAAACACATCCAATCAAAATTCTTAGATAGCCATTTTATTCAACGCAGTTGAAAGTTTTGGAAATTACTTCTTTAAGGATGACAACCCCTCCCTCAAAACCCTAAGGGCAAGAGTTGTAAGTTATGCCCTGGGGGCATTTAAAGTATTTATTGAAAGCGTTGCCGTAGAAACTTCAAATGAGCTCATTCAATTGGAAATTGAAAGGGCTAGTGCCTTTTTTTTATTTTAAAAATTTTTCTTTGTTTTTGCAAGCCAAGGCACGTACAGTGGAACGATGTTGCTTTGTCTGCTGTCTAAAACCTTCTGGCAAGTGTACATTGCCCTTAGTTAAATTTAAACAAAGTTCAGATATTAGATTAATGAGATCATTGTCAACACCATGTTTGAGTATACAAACATATATTTAATACTAAAATTATGCCTATCTTACATTACGGATCAGAAATATGGGGGTATCAGCCGGCAATGCAACTAGAAACCCTTCAACTTCAATGTTATAAACGAGTTTTTGGCCTACACAATACAACACATACGTTAGTATTAAAATGTGATCTTGGTATATTTAACCTGAAACTAAAAAGATATACCCAAATCATCAAATTTTGGTTAAGACTTCTAGAACTTCCCCAGACTAGACTTGCCCGAGCAGTATATGAAGATCTTCCCCTTCAGTGTAACAAAACATCATGGGCAACCCAAATCAAAAGGGTATTAGATGAGAATGGATTTTCAAGTTCGTGGGAGAAGGGAAAAGGGCCAGAGGATCATGAAAAGTTCTTCAAGGAATTTAGTTCAAGACTTGAAGACCAAGAAGTGCAACTATGGCAAGCAGCTGTGGACAAATCTCCAGAGTCTTGCTTTGTATAGAGAAGTAAAAGAGAATTTTGGTCAGGAGTTTTATTTCAAGCTGGGATTGCCCATTAAGTATTTGAGGATTTGGATTCAGATTCGAGCAAATTGTCTTCCAATTTATACTAAGATTGCAAGGAAAAAGAGGGCAGGTCCGGAGGCCGGGTGTAGTTGCTTGAGATGTGGGGAAAATGATTATGGGTTGGGCCATTTCCTCCTCCGGTGTAAGCAACTATCTCATTTAAGGGGATTAATTATCCAAGAGGGGAATGATAGGCTGCTTTGTGAGTTAATGAGGTCTAGGACTCCCCGTTATATTGTGGCAGTAGGAAATTTTGTATTGATGGGAAGGATGTCAAATGAAGTGTAATTTTTCTTTAGTATGTATTTTTGTATATGGCTTTAGTTGGCTTTTAAATACAGATTATTATTATTATTGTTATTATAGCCTTCCTGAGTTGAGGTTTTGAAGTGCCTAAAACGGAAAATAAATGCCGTTGTTCGTGTAGTTTCTATAGTGTCATGATGGCAACTAATATTCTTTTCTACTGTTCAACGGAAGATATACCTGAACTTTTTCGTCATAAAATGAGCAATTAGTATTCTATTATTAATACCTTCCCAGCCTAAACAAGACTTAACAGCTTCCTTATTCATCATGAGCCCTACTCGCTGTCTACGTACCCCATCCTTCCTGCCTGAAATTTTTTTCAAGCTTATAACGTTTGATTTTTTTTACATATAACAACAAGCAAACTTTTAATTGCATGATTATTACGCATTTCATTGTGCAATTTGTGCAAAAAATAGGATTCCCTCTTTTATTTATAAGCTTAACTTTACCTTTCATCTTTTTTCAACGAAATAAAATTTATCGCAGTTACGCTCTGCAAGGCCAGTTGTAATGAATGTCTCTGTATTTCATGGTTCGATTTTTTTTTTTTT
This sequence comes from Artemia sp. Qi Xiang Cuo, assembly GCF_049724085.1. Classification (NCBI taxonomy): domain Eukaryota; kingdom Metazoa; phylum Arthropoda; class Branchiopoda; order Anostraca; family Artemiidae; genus Artemia; species Artemia sp. Qi Xiang Cuo. The sequence continues at coordinate 5,045,332 of NW_028297431.1, forward strand.
TTTTTTTTTTTTTTTTTTTTTTTTTTTTTTTAGTTCAGTTCTCTTTTTTCTGTATCCATCTTGAATTCCTAGAAAATATAGGTGTTTAAAGAAGCAATCTTGAGTCCCATGAGGATCTCTCTTACTCTTTTAGTTGTAACGTATTTTTCTGTCTTACATACTTTGATTTTTTTTTTCTTTCTTTTTACCTAAGGAAATTTACTTATTTGGAATCAGCATACAAATCCAATCATTTTTATGTATCTATTTGTATTAAAACTCTGTTTTTAGTGTTGTGGCGACTTTCGGGTTGCGCTGCACTTTACTTTCACTTTGTTCCCAATAACTTTTTAAAATTTGTTTTTTTTTTCTTGTAGTTGTTTTTTTGTTTGTTTTTTTTTGTTTTTTTTTTGTTCGACTTGATAGAAATTCTGAAACAAGTTGGCAGTTTAAATTTATTGGTGAATAAAGATTTTTTTTCTTATAAAAGGCGTAATATATGGAGTATTCTCAGGCTCCTACCTTTTGATGGATAACATTAAACCTAAGGAAATTTATGTATTTGGAATCAGCATACAAAGCCAATCATGTTATTAAAATTCCGTTTTTAGAGCTATGGTTACTTTCGGGCCGAGTTGCACTTTACTTTCACTTTGTTCCTAAGAACTGTTTAAAATTGTTTTTTTTTGTTATATTGTTTTGTTTTTTTTTGTTCATATTTGTTAAATATGATAAGAATTCTGAAAAAAGTTGGCAGTTGAAATTTCTTGGTGACTAAAGATTTTTTTTTCTTTAAAAGGCTTAATATGGGAATATTCTCAGGCTCTTAGCTTTTGATGGATAACATTAAACCTAAGGAAATTTATGTATTTGGAATCAGCATACAAAGCCAATCATTTTTATGTATCTATTGTTTTTAAAATTCCGTTTTTAGTGTTATGGTTTATTTGGGGCCTATTTGCAATTTACTTTTAATTTTTTCCCAATAATTTTTTAAAATTTTTTTTTTTTTGTTTTTTTTTTTTTTTTTTTTTTGGTTGGCTTGATAGGAATTCTGAAACAAATTGACAGTTGAAATATGTTTATAACTAAAGATTTTTTTTCTTCCAAAAGGCATAATATAGGAATATTCTCATTCTCTTAGTTTATTATATGAAACATCATACATACGGAAATTTACGTATTTAAAATCAGTCTAAAAAGCCAATCATTTTTATGTACCTGTTATTATTAAAATTCTATTTTTACTGGTGTGGTGACTTTCGGGCAGAGTTACAATTTAATTTTACTTTGTTCCCAAGAACTGTTTAAAATTGTTTTTTTGTAGTTGTTTTTTTTTTTTTTTTTTTTTGTTGGACGTGTTATGAATTATGAAACCAGTTGGCAGTTGAAATTTATTGTTGACTAAAGATTTTTTTTTCTTATAAAGGGAGAAATATGAGAATATTTTAAGGATTTTAGCTTATGACGGGTAATATTAAACCTAAAAAAATATATGTATTTAGGATCAGCATACGAATAAAATACTTTTTATGTATATATTGTTATCAAAATTACGTTTTTAGAGTTATGTTTACTTTCGGGCCGAGTTGCAATTTAATTTTAATTTTTTCCCAAGAACTGTTTAAAATTGTTTTTTTGTAGTTGTTTTTTTTTTTTTTTTTTTTGTTAGACTTTATAGGAATTCTGAAACCAGTTGGCAGTTGAAATTTCTTGGTGACTAAAGATTTTTTTTCTTCTAAAAGGCGTAATATAGGAATATTCTCAGGCTCGTATCTTTTGACAGGTAATATTAACTCTAAGTGATTTTATTTATTTAGAATCACCATAAAAAGCTAACCATTTTTATGTATCCATTGGTATTAAAATTCCTGTTTTAGAGTTTTGTCTACTTTCGGGTTGATCTGCACTTTAATTCCACATTGCTCCTAATAAATGTTTAAAATTTGTTTTTTTTTTCTTGTAGTTGTTTTTTTGTTTGTTTTTTTTTGTTTTTTTTTTGTTGGACTTTATATAAATTATTAAACAAGTTGGCAGTTGAAATTTATTGGTGACTAAAGATTTTTTTTCTTCTAAAAGGCGTAATATAGGAGTATTCTCAGGCTCCTACCTTTTGATGGATAACATTAAACCTAAGGAAATTTATGTATTTGGAATCAGCATACAAAGCCAATCATGTTATTAAAATTCCGTTTTTAGAGTTATGGTTACTTTCGGGCCGAGTTGCACTTTACTTTCACTTTGTTCCTAAGAACTGTTTAAATTTTTTTTTTGTATTGTTTTTTTTTTTTTTTTTTATATTTTTTAAATATTATAATAATTCTTAAAAAAGTTGGCATTTTAAATTTATTGGTGACTAAAGATTTTTTTTTCTTTAAAATGCGTAATATAGGAATATTATAAGGCTCTTAGATTTTGACGGATAACATTAAACCTAAGGAAATTTATATATTTGGAATCAGCATACAAAGCCAATCATTTTTATGTATCTATTGTTATTAAAATTCCGTTTTTAGAGTTATGGTTACTTTCGGGCCGCGTCGCAATTTAATTTCACTTTTTTCCAAAGAACTGTTTAAAATTTTTTTTTTTTATTTGTTTTTTTTTTTTTTTGTAGTTTTTTTTTTTTTGACTTGATAGGAATTCTGAAACAAGTTTACAGTTGAAGTATCTTTATAACTAAAGATTTTTTTTTCTTCCAATAGGCATAATATAGGAATATTCTCAGGCTCGTAGCTTATTATGTGTGACATTATAACTACGAGAATATCTGTGTTTAAAGTAAGCGTACACATTCAATCGTTTTTATGCATCTATTAGTATTAAATATTCGGTTTTAGACTATGGGACTGAATTGCAAATTAATTCTACTTCACCCCTAAGAACTGTTTAAAATTGTTTTTTTGTAGTTGTTTTTTTTTTTTTTTTTTGTTCGACTTGATTGGAATTCTGAAACAAATTGGTAGTTGAAATTTCTTGGTGACTAAAGATTTTTTTTTCTTCTAAAGGGCGTAATATAGGAATATTCTCAGGCTTTTTTTTTTTTACGGATAACATTAAACCTAAGGAAATTTACGTATTTGGAATCAGCATAAAAAGCTAATAATTTTTATGTAGCTATTGTTATTAAAATTCTGTTTTTATTGTTATGGTGACTTTCGGGCCGATTTGAAATTTAATTTCAATTTGTTCCCAATAACTGTTTAAAATTGTTTTTTTGTAGTTGTTTTTTTTTTTTTTTTTTTTTTTTCGACTTTTTAGGAATTATTAAAACACTTTGCAGTTTAAATTTATTGTTTACAAAAGATTTTTTTTTATTATAAAATGCGTAATATAGTAAAATTATCAGGCTCTTATCTTTTGACGGATAAAATTAAAACTAAAGAAATTTTTGTATTTGGAATCAGCATACAAAGCCAACCATTTTTATGTATCTATTATTATTAAAACTCCGGTTTTAGAGTTTTGGTTACTTTCGGGCCGTGTCGCACTTTACTTTTACATTGTTCCCATTAACTGTTTAAAATTGTTTTTTTGTAGTTGTTCTTTTTCTTTTTTTTTTTTTTGGTCGGCTTGATGGGAAATCTGAAACAAATTGACAGTTGAAATTTCTTGATGACTAAAGATTTTTTTTTTCTTCTAAAAGGCGTAATATAGGAATATTCTCAGGCTTTTTGCTTTTTACGGATAACATTAAACCTAAGGAAAATTATGTATTTGGAATCAGCATACAAAGCTAATCATTTTTATGTATATATTTTTATTAAAATTCCGTTTTTAGAGTTATGGTTACTTTCGGGCCGAGTTGCACTTTACTTTTAATTTTTTCCCAAGAAATGTTTAAAATTGTTTTTTTGTAGTTGTTTTTTTTTTTTTTTTTTTGTTCGACTTGATATGAATGATGAAACAAGTTTGCAGTTTAAGTTTATTGATGAATAAAGATTTTTTTTTTCTTATAAAAGGCGTAATATAGGAATATTCTCAGGCTCTTAGCTTTTGATGGATAACATTAAACATAAAGAAATATATATACTTGGTAGCATCATTCAAATCCAATAGTTTTTTTTTTTATTTTGTTATTAAAATTCCATTTTGTGTTTTTTGGGGACTTTATGGCTGAGTTGAACTTTACTGTCAACTTTTTCACCATATAATTCTAAAATTGTTTTTTTGTAGTTGTTTTTTTTTTTTTTTTTTGTTCGACTTGTTAGGAATTATTAAAACAGTTGGCAGTTGAAATTTATTGGTGACTAAAGATTTTTTTTTCTTCTAAAGGGCGTAATATAGGAATATTCTCAGGCTCTTATTTTATTACGGATAACATTAAACCTAAGGAAATTTACGTATTTGGAATCAGCATAAAAAGTCAATCATTTTTATGTATCTATTGTTATTAAAATTCTGTTTTTAGTGTTGTGGTGACTTTCGGGCCGCGTCGCACTTTACTTTCACTTTGTTCCGAAGAACTGTCTAAAATTGTTTTTTGTAGTTTTTTTTTTTTTTGTTCGACTTGATATAAATTCTGAAACAAGTTGATAGTTTAAATTTCTTGGTGACTAAAGATTTTTTTTTCTTATAAAATGCGTAATATAGGAGTATTCTCAGGCTCCTACTTTTTTACGGATAAAATTAAACCTAAAGAAATTTATGTATTTGGAATCAGCATAAAAAGTCAATCATTTTTATGTATCTATTATTATTAAAATTCTGTTTTTATAGTTGTGGTGACTTTCGGGCCGCGTCGCACTTTACTTTCACTTTGTTCCCAAGAACTGTTTAAAATTGTTTTTTTGTAGTTGTTTTTTTTTTTTTTTTTTTGTTCGACTTGATAGGAATTCTGAAACCAGTTTGCAGTTGAAATTTCTTGATGACTAAAGATTTTTTTTTCTTCTAAAAGGCGTAATATATGGAATATTCTCAGGCTCTTATTTTTTTACGGATAACATTAAACCTAAGGAAACTTACGTATTTAGGATCAGCATAAAAAGCCAATAATTTTTATGTATCTATTAGTATTAAAATTCCGTTTTTAGAGTTATGGTTACTTTCGGGCCGAGTTGCGCTTTACTTTCACTTTGTTCCCAAGAAATTTTTAAAATTTTTTTTTTTTAGTTGTTTTTTTTTTTGTTTTTTTGTTCGACTTGATAGGAATTCTGAAACCAGTTAGCAGTTGAAATTTCTTGGTGACTAAAGATTTTTTTTTCTTCTAAAAGGCGTAATATATGGAATATTCTCAGGCTCTTATCTTTTGATGGATAACATTAAACCTAAGGAAACTTATGTATTTAGAATCAGCATACAAAGCCAATCATTTTTATGTATCTATTGTTATTAAAATTCCGTTTTTAGAGTTATGGTTACTTTCGGGCCGAGTTGCACTTTACTTTCACTTTGTTCCCATGAACTGTTTAAAATTGTTTTTTTTTTGTTGTAGTTGTTTTTGTTTTGTTTTTGTTCGACTTGATATGTATTCTGAAACAAATTGGCAATTGAAATTTCTTTGTGACTAAAGATTTTTTTTCTTCTAAAAGGCGTAATATTCTCAGGCTCTTAGCTTTTGACGGATAACATTAAACCTAAGGAAATTTATATATTTGGAATCAGTATACAAAGCCAATCATTTTTATGTATCTATTGTTATTAAAGTTCTCATACAGCTCTTTTGGTATCCCAATGCGTCTACACTTGTGGGAATAATGACAAAGGTCAGCTTGGGCGAAGAACAGAAGGAAAAACAGACTCAACACTGAAGAAGGTGGAATTAAAGGGACGCTTTCAACAAATAGCTGCAGGTTGGGAGTTCACCTTAGCCAAATCAGCTTTTGGTACTTGAATTAGGTAACCTTATCTTAGTTTTGACAAGATTTCTGAAGATGATAGATTTCAGCTCGAGAGATCAAACTGAGGTCTGAAGGCAGTGGTGGGTCTTGCCTTTCTTGCGTCCGGGGATGGGGCAAGTCTTGATTAGCCCCACCCCCGTCTGTCAGAAGTATTTCCAGACATAGTTCAACAAAACCTTCCCTTATTAACAAAATTATTTCAATTTATTAACACATAAAAATGGAAACATGCATTGAAAACGAGGAAAGTTTTTTTTTTATGTGAACTCTGCTAAAACTGTTACGATGGAGTTTGAGACAATACCCAAGGAGGTATTTTCTGGAGGGGGGACGCGTATACCTCCCGGATCAATATCCAGAGTGGGTCTCATCGGTCTAAAGCACCAGGGGTCGGTTCCTGGGGTCCCGAGGTCTGTGGGGGTGGGCCGGGATCCTTTTTGTACCTATTTACACCCCACCAGAGTCAATCCCGATTTAAAACAGGCCCTGTATACCACCAGGGACCGTCCGCCGGCCGGGCATGCAACAAAACATGATGGCTCGCCCCAAATCCCCCCCCCCCCAATTACCCTTAGTGGATGAAGGACTATGAAATGGAGATCAACACCAACATTATGTACTTTAAAAGTTCAATACTTCATTGCTTACTTACTTACATAGCCATAACTTGTTTTAAACAACAAGTAGAACGGTAGGGAAATTTTTTAATAAGACAGTGGAATGCAACTTTCAATATTTCCCCTTATATATATCTTAAAATATTTCTAATATCTTAAAATATTTTCCCAGTATTTCCCCAAATATATCTTAAAATATTTCCCCACACACCCCGTCCCCCCCACGAATATGTTTTCTGCCCCTCCCCCCTCCGTGCAGCGTTCCCGCGGTCGGTTTTGCTATTACTAAGTTCCCGAGTTACGTTGAGCTTGTAAATCCTTTATTACGGTAATAATGATTTTTCGTTGGGAGTTTATTACTCTGTTGCACCATTTTTCTCCGTCACACAAAAACCATTTAGGGCCAAATTTCTCAAATTGTTAAAAATTTTCAATATTCCGTATTACTAACTCTGAAAGTCCAAATTTTCACAGACATTTTCAAGAAAAATCCATCCAACAAAATGTATTTCAGTAAATCGACGATCAAATCGAAATCCAAAGAAATATGGAAATTTTCCTCGAAATATCATGGAATAAAGGTTAAAACATCATGAATTCTGTCACAAATTAACTACAGAGACTTATTTTGTAAGCTTCTAATGCTAAGTACAAATTGCAAGGCTTATTCATAGATTTTTGTCTAATTTTAACTGGAATCAAATAGTTTGTGGTAACGAACTGTAAGTAAGGAGCAACGTTGCTTAATTTTTACCGAAACCAAAACATCAGAATTCTTGTGTCAATATTTATATCAAAAGAATCGGCTTATTATGCTGATAGTTAGTGTTACCCATCAAAAGCTACAAGCCTCAGAAAATTTGCCTGATTTCTAAAACAGGGGGAGAAACACCCCCGAAAAGTCAAGAGATCTTAATGAAAATCATATTATCACGTTCTGCGTATCCGAGAACCCTGTTGTAGTAGTTCCAAGCTCCCTTCTGCAAAAATGTGAAATTTTGTATTTTTTTTTTTTTTGAAGAAGAAAGATCACGGATGCGTGTTTATTTGTTGTTATTCTTTGTTTGTTTTTCCCAAGGGGTTATTGTATCGAACCAATAGACCTATATTATTGGAAAACGACTTATTCCGATTGAAATTAAAAGTTCTAGTGCCCATTTAAAGTGACCGAAAAGATTGGAGCGCAATTAGCCCTCCCCCTGACATTCATCACCCCTTTTCCCCTAAATGGTTCGATCAAAATTTTGAGATATAATGCCCTAACCATGGAGAGAATATGGCCCCCATGGCCCCTGGGGATGCATCTTTAAATTACAAAATTTGCCCATTGTTTACAAATAGCATTTGTTATTGCAAAGCTTGCATAAATTTTGCGGTTGTGGGTGGGGTGGTGAATTTTCTTCTCGGGGGATTCTCCGCAGGAAAAATTTTACAGCAGGAGAGAATTTTCCGAGGGGGGAGGGGGGTGAAATTTTCTGAGGAAATTTTATACTGGGGAAATTTGCCAAAATTCCTATACGAAATTCTTATTATTGTCTTACGGAATTCTTTTTATTGTCTTACTTTTAAGGATTCTTTTTTAAATTTTAAGGATGGAGATGTTAAGGGCAATTGTCCGGGGTAAATTTTTCACCCGGATTGAATTGTCTAGAGGATCTATCTGTGAGAAGGGGGAATTTTTCCGTGGAGGTGGAGCCGGATTTCTTGGCACTATTTCAAAAACCACCAGAAATTAAACTATAATTTTTTTTTTTTTTTTACTGAAATTAAGCAGCAACAATAAAGCTTAAACGGAACAGAAATTATTACGTATATACAGGGAGTTTCCCTCTCGTCAACATAATATTCATTGTACCATTCTTGCGTTTAAAACTATGCATTTGACTCAAGTGCACTAATTAACCAAAAACATTAAATAAAAAGAGACAGGAAATGTCCCTTTTAAGTCTATAACATAGTATATATGTCTATAAGTCTATATTAAGTCTATAAGTCTATATTAAGTCTATAACACAGTATATATGAGTTGGACTCAGGTAAATGTCGAGTCAAGAAACTGTTCACGGCACCAAACAGTGGGGAAAGCTGGACCTTATCCCAGGAATGACTTCATACCTGATATCTGATTTTCATGTTGGACTTGTCTAAAAACGACAATTATAGTCTACGAAATCTGAGTTTCTGTCGGTTTTCTTTTTGTATAGCGTTTGTGTTTTTTTATATCCTTTTATGTATGTGTTAATTTTCTTAAAGCTAGCTAAAATGTCTTGGGTTATATTAGTTATTATATAACAATCATCATTACCCTTTTTGGGTTTCTTATTGATTTTAGATAGTCAATGGAGAATGTGTAGTATCAAGAAACGAAAATTTTTACGAATTATGTTTTTCTGATATCACTATATACAAACAAAACCAAAAAAATTGTTTAGAGTGCGTCTCAATTTTAAATCTCAAGGTAAACTATGTTTTTGTTACCGAGGAGGCATGGTGGTGAGTTTCTGCCGATGCCACTTTCAACTGCACTTGGATTACTATCGTTAGTTGCTACCACAGTATAAATATCAAAGAAGACGGACTCATTAAGAAACGTGTGCAACTGATGTGCCCCAAAAATCTTTAACTGACAGTATAGGAATTCTCGCTACTGTTTATATATGTATACTACGATAAACGTGGCGTACTGTTAAATCAGCTGAGACTGATGCGCTGAGCTTTCCTCCTCCATTCTCTCTTACCTATTTAAAGCTCTGCTCTAGCCACCTCCCATAAATTTTCCGAGATTGTTGAGATTTCGAAATCTTTTTATAGCCTAATCTAGCCTATCCTTTTCTCTCTCCCGTATGAAACTTTCTAGGACTTGGTCATTTTCTAAACAAATCAAGGCTGTACCATTCTCATGGCTATATTCTCCTAGAGGGTTTTCAAAGGAAGGAAGCTAGTTATAACCTTGTTTTCCCTTTATTTCTAGGAAAGTCTGTACCTTTCTTCTTTTTCTAGGAATTATTTAAATTTTGTTGTGGAAGAAATCAAGAATCCGTATAGAAATTTGCCCCGAGCCATTTGGCTTTCAATGCCTATAGTGACTGTGATTTATGTACTTGCAAATGTATTCCAGTATCTTCCAGGAAATTACCTTCTTCCAGGAAATTACCCTAGTATATATGCCACCCGAGGGAAAATTCCCTCCAAAATTACCCCCTCCTTGGGGAAACTTCCCCCACACGTAAAATTAACCAGCCAAAGGGAAAGTAAGACAAATAAACAGAATAAAAAAGAAGGGATTCTGGAATATTCTGCCAAAATCCCATATTTACGTAGAATGCAAGGTGTAGGAATTCATATAGCTGTTTTTATATTTTTATTATATTTATTTTATATATATTTCATATTCACCTTTTATTTTATAATTTTGGTTATTTTCTATTTATTACTTTTACATTATATTTTAATTCTTTTTTTCGTGTTTTTGGGTGTTCGGGGCTGACTCGTCAAAGCAGGGTAAGATAAAAGTTAAAGAAATTAATTTACTTGCTTATTTGAAATAAAGAGTTCAGTCCATTTCAAATTTACTTGGTTCTGGACTTCGACTCCATGCCATTTAAATTAAATTAAAAAAAGCTTCTTCAAGGTTCTGCAACTAATTTCATATTTCAAAATTATTTGGAAACAGAGCACCAAAGACTCGAATTCTCCTTATATTATGTTTAACGTTCCGTTATGTTTATAATATCTTATGGAAAAGTTCAATAGCACTAGCAAAATTGAATTTCTGAAGGAGTAATTAATAAATACATTCCGAGACCACACTGGCTATACATGACTTATGAAATTAAGGGAGGAAAGGATATAAGAAGTGGAAAATAAAATCAAATAGGTGATAAAACGTGGATTTTGTCAGCCAGTGGCAGAATATACAGACGAAGAACAGTGTCTTTTTGATTCAGTGTCTATTCTGCCCTCGTTCGATTCACTTCAGAAGGTTGGATTTTTTTTTTTTTTTTTTTTTTTTTTTAGCACTGAAGACGACTTGATGGAGGTCATTATTTTTATTGCAAAAACTAATCCAGAGCACTGGCTCTCAAACTGAGTCACGGCTCCCTCAGGAGCTGCATTGTCATCTTACTGGTGATACAAAATAAATAATTTGGGTAAGGAAAAATCTGGATTTCTCAGTATCCTCTCGCTACAAAGAGCATCTTTCAGTGTATCAAATGCATTTTGTTCAATTTGTGACCATTTAACGGGGTCTACTGCCCCCCTTTCCTTGTTAACTCCGTCAAAGGTGTAGCAATCGTTGCAAAATTCGGTATGAATTTTTGATAATATCCTGCTAACCCCAAAAATGACCGAACTTTTTTCTTTGTGGTCGGAGCTGCTGCGTTTCTAATTTTTTCTATTTTTTCCCTTACTGGGACTATTATACCGTTTCCTATTTTGTGTCCCAGGTATTCTGTCTGTGTCTGTACTAATTTACATTTTTCTACATTCAAAGTTAGTCCTGCTCTCCTCAGCCTGGTTAATACTTGTTCCATATGGATTAGATGTTCATTGAACGAGTTGGAAAATACTATAATATCATCCAAGTAGGCTTCCATTCTTGAATCAACTATTTCAGGCAACAAGCAATCCTTCCAAAAACGCTCAAGTTTCGGAAATATTTTTGCCCAGTACTGCCTTGACCGTTCAACTATTATTATTTTCCAGTCTTCTTGATTACTGTAGACCAGCAGATGACATAGCTTGAGTACTTTTGAGTACATTACTTTTAGCTTGAGTCCTGAACTAGTTATCTGAAGGAAGAATCACTTTATTAGGCCTTTGATACGAGCTCCGTCCTCTATAGTTTTCCCTTTTGGTATGTTATGTACTGTCTTTACTTCAATTGGTGTTCCATCGGGCAACATTCTGTCCAAAGACGCAGTGAGATATTGGCACGTTGGGTGGACTAAAGTCCAATGTTATTACCTTTAGTAATCGGCTGGCCAATTTTTTTTTCTTAAAATTTAAGAGCTACTTCCTCTAATTCACTTCCCTTTATCATTTCAGCCAAGCGATAATTGCTGCCGCTGATCCGGATGTCTCTTACAATAGGGCCTGTTTTAGTGATTTCTTTCCGAGAAGTTATCCGATGAAAAAAAGTACTTGTGATTTTTTTTGCTTCTTTCATAAATCCATTATTCATTGGAAGACTGCCCTTTTGTCTTCTCATAGATCTGCCGCAAAGTAGCTTGATCGTAGTTCAGAAAAGTTTTTGTATATGTGACCTTGGCAGCTTTCAGCTCCTCTGGTCTCATATCAGGTCTGTTGCACTTGGGTCCATAATCAAGAACTCCAGAAAAACTTTGATTATTCTTCCTTTTAGCCTGATATCTACCACCCATTGAAACATAGACATAGCATTGCTTTAAGTTTCTTCTCGACTGTGTTCGAAGTCTGCTGGTCTTCTCGCAGTATTGCTTCATTAGTTTGGCTGGGCTAGAGCCAGAAGCTTTTTTCCAGGTATGGCTATGCCATTTAGAACCCATTGGTTAAGAAAGACTTACTCCATTTGTACGTGCATGGTATGCCCAGCGTTTTGAGCGGCTAATTTGCTTTCCGCCGCATGGAAAATGTACAAAACCAAAGTCTTTCTCCTGCAACACTTCTCCTTTCTCCTTGCAACACTTTCTCCTGCAAAGCCTTTTCCCTGCAACTCAACAAAGCCGAAAAAAGGATGCTGCTGCACTTCACTCTAACTAAGCAGCGTAAAATAATTTCTGTTCATTTTAAGTCTGGCTTGATTATTTGCTTTTAAATTCGGTTTTACAATTCGGCTTTTACAATTCGGGAAAACAATTCGGTTTTGCCCTCTTTTCTTCCTTTTCTTTCTGTTGTACCGATTCAATAGCGTCAACGGTGTGTGCTGACGTTAACCAGAATTGACGAATATGACATTGCTTATTGGAATCCTGCCGATCATTCTTACCAGTGGTCAAGGCCATATCCAGGGGGGTTACTGGCTTCGAATACCCCCCCCCCTTTTCCGAAATTTTGTTTGCCTCGTAAAAATGTAACGAAAGTGCATATAAACAAATTTCTGATCCATTTTTGAAAGTTTCTTGTATTTCAGCTCAGAATGAATAGAAATAGATAAAAGAAAATATAAATAAAAATACATATCTTCAAGGTGGTTGGGGAATGATTTTAAGCTTCAAACACCTTCTCCTTTCAAATCTCCTCCTTCAAACACCCTCAGTCCTCACATGAGTAAAATTTTCGCACCCCAGATTTTAGATGCAAATCATATTTATTTAGTGGTGAAGAACCAAGGATAGCGCAACTGAAATCTGTTTTAACTTGTTCAGGGGAAATATGCACAATTGCGTGTGTCTATAAAGAATAAGTAAAAAAAAAATAGAAATTCAATTTGTGATAAAATAGACCTCTATGTTCAGCTCACTGTATATAAATAATATACAGTAAGATCCCGACTCAGTGTTTTTGGTTACTACATTCTCGGCACGTACAAACAGCTCATCTCATTTAATCTGCCATCAGCGGTCCAGTGTATATTACCCTGGAAGACGTATTTTCGCATAAACGTTCTCAAAATGCCTTTGAAACCAACTCGAGACTTCGAAACCTACTCGTAACTTCCAAAAACATCTAATAATAACATTACGCTACTAATTACCGATTTTTATATATGTATTGGAATAAATTAATTTAACAATGGGATTCTTTAGAAGTTAGTGTTAAAAAATTTGCACTTTACTGAAAAAAATATAATTTTTTTTACTTTTATAACTTTAATAAATCAAATAATTTTAACATTTTGCTTACTAAATATCAGTATATGTATATTACACTGACAATGCACATTCATTTTTATTTTTTTAGTAAAGTGCAAATTATGTTCAAACCTTCTATAGGACGCAGACCTTCTATAGTTTAAGAGGCTAACCGTATTTTTACTTTGTTTTAATATTCAGTAAACTACGACATTTTACTTTAGGTTGGAAAGGCATAGATCTTTCGAGCACTACTTTTGTTCATTTCTGCTTGTTTTGAGTTTGCCTCAGTTATCTATTGTATTTTCTGTTCGTTTAAATTTATTTATCAATACTGATTTGTGTAAGTTTTATGACCTATAGCTTATTTTATTTTATTGCTTTTTTTCGGTTTAATTAAGTTCTTTACATTTCTTTGAAAACTGGGATTTTGTCTTAGGACGCAAACCTTCTATAGTTTTAGAAGCTAGCCGTATTTTCACTTTGTTTTAATATTTTGTTCCTTACATTTCTTTGAAAAACTGGGATTTTGTCTTAGGACGCAAACCTTCTTTAGTGTGAAAGCAGCTGATTCCTTTTTTTTTATACACTTAAGTATCCTGTGGACTGAGTGTTTGAATGATATCGTATGGATTTGTCTCTGATTTTAGTACGTTCGGAATCCAGGTTTTCTGGGTCGTGAAATCGGGCCTTGAGATTTCTAAAGGATGCTTTTATAATATGAATGATTTTTCCGCTGTTCACTTCTTGATGGGCGAGACTTTCACTAAACAGAAGACCCATGTACTTGTTCCTGGCCAGTTTGGTTCACCGCTGTAGGCTACGTTTTGATATTGCACTTATGTTTGTTTTTTGGTATACAATGTAGGCTAGCTGACTGAAGGCAACAAGTTCGATAGTTTTTATGTTGTGAGAGTTTGCTTGATAATAAAGTACTAATCTTTATTCTAATTAAAGCAGTCCTAGCCAAGTGGACTGGTGCGCTGGATTTAGCCTCCATTGTCCGAGAGGACGGGTATCAGTGGCGTGACTCTGTAAGCTCAGCTAGAGTCTACCCAGCCTTAAATGAGTACCTGGAGAAATTCGAGGAAGGTAAACAGGAAGGGTGTGCACAGGATGGTTGGCCCCCTGCCCCACATTGCACTTCCTGGCTGAAGTGTTAAGAAACGGATATCAGCACCGCCGGTAAGGACTGTAAAGTCCAATATCGTATTGTTTACCTTTACGTTTTATTCTAATTCCTGTAGTCATGCTAGATGCAACTTTTCCTTTTTTGGTCTCATTTTGTTGTTCTATAAAGTCTGTCTTTCTTTTTTCCTTTTCTTTATATATTTTGTTTACTTTAGGTTAATTATTTTTTTTTTCTTTTTTTCTCCCTTGATACTTTTTTCTGAATTTTAAGCTGAAATAATTCGGACTTTGTTATTACTAGTGATTTTTTTATATATTTCAATTGTCTTATTAAAAATTATACACGTTTTTCTATATTTCTATTTCGTTTGAATTTTAAATAAATATGCTGTTTGGTCTAAAATTACTTACACGAAACTGTAGGAGGGAGGCCAAAGCTTTTTGTTTTAAAAAGGTATTTTTCAAAATCTAAGAGGACAATTCTGTTTTTTTTTTCGATGTTTTAAATGAACACACCGAGAAGGTTGTCTTCCAAGTCTGGGAGGGGGGCAAGTTTTTCTTCCCACTCTCTCCCTATTAGCACCCATGGCCTAATGGTCTCTGTCCCGAATAGAATACCATTACCGTTTTATTTACCGTAGTAAAGCTGTATTATTTTATTTAGTTCAATTATCTCCTACATTTCTTTATGAATGTATAGGAAAAACCAACAACGCCCAGGTCGCAATAATCGGCTCACATCTTTATATCTTAAGGCGAAGGCGCAGAAAAGAAAAAAAAAATATCAATTTATCGACACGCTTTTCGCTATTGAGTTACTATAGTTATATGATTCACTTTTTAGGTATTGCGTCTGTCAAAAAAAATTCCACGTACTGTACTTCCCAAAAATAAGGAAGTTGGGACGAGATTTAGCATGCACAACTTCATGGGTTATTTTGTGGAAAACACTCTGGCTTTTGGATGAGTCCCAAGCACAATGCCTCTAGCAACCCAAGTTCAAAGATAGACTGTGTCTTCTAGTGGGCAGCCATAACAAGTTACAAGAGAAATTTATCAAATTCTAATTAAATTCTCAAACTCCAAGTTTGAAATTATGAAGAATTTTAAAATTTCATCCATTGAAAAACATTTATGCGAACAGAAATTAGGGCTTTGATTCAAGTGCGAATGTCCGAAATTCCTTTTTCTCTGCTTGGATTAAGTTAGCTTTGCGAATCAGCTTTTTCAGTTTAATGCAAGCTGTGATGGTAAAAGTTAAAGCTAGGTTAGGATAAATTAGGTTTTAAAACTCAGAAATGGGTTAAAAACCTTACCTAACTTGTCACCATCAAACCTTGCATAAAACTGAAAAGTTGACTGCCAACGCTGACGCTGAATCAAGAAGAAAAAAGGTATTTCGGACATTCACCGGTGAATGTCGGCATCCACCAGTTTCGGACATTCACGGTAACAAATGTACCAAGTAAGATAGATAAGAAAGTATACCAACTATTGATGTGTTACATCGCCTCAAAGCATAAAACATACAATTTGTTCGCTAAATTTCGCGCAAATGACAGTCTAGCTTTGAGGAAGCGGTGACTCTACTTCTGTTTAGGGTAATTTTCGTTCATTTTTAGTTTTGACTCATAAATTATTTCAGCATCACATATCACAATATGAGGCACTAAAAGCTTTAGTTTAGCTTGACAATTTAAACTGTCAGAAGGGTAACAAAGTTCGAACATTGTGTCATATAGCAGTTACAATTAGAGTCAAACTAGAGCAGCTGCTTGACGATTATCAAAAAATGAATCAATGCAAGCAAACTTATTAAACAAAGCAATTATAAATTATCTATTTGCTGACTAAGCATTTCCTTTGTTTTCTTTTTATGAACAACATAACAATGGCCACAAATATCAAGCGACATAATTCTAGAGGTATTAACAGCTGATGGAATAGCGTATCTCAAACTAAAACGAAATTTGTCGCTTTTTATCTTCAGCGAATTTGCTGCAGAACATTTAAAATAACGGAAGCTGCATCCGGGTTTTCTTTTAATTTTTATGTTTTTATCTCACTGTTTAGAGTACTGTTTAGAGCGTTTGCTCACGCTGTTCGTTGTTCGACCGAACATTTGCCCGTTTGAACGAATGTGTATGTTTTGGAAAAGTTCAGTGATTAATTTAACTCATCTTTGCCTATGACATCGAAAAATAGGGTTTTAATTCTTGACTAACACAGATGATCACACAGGATTTACTTTTCCTTGAAAAACTTATTTTGTTGAATTTTTTTTTTTTTATCTTTGTTGGTTTTTGTCATGGCTGGCCAGTTCGGCTTAAGATCTTTCATTCGTCAATTGTACAAGCAAAAATTAGCCGCTTCTGTCAATTATTATTTGTCTTTAGTTAAAAAAAACATGCAAATCTAATAAATCAACAAATTTTTTTAAAAAATTGCAAGAAGGAATCAGTGATTCCGAAATCTTTTAAAATATGTACCCATTTTAGAACTGAAAATGAAACAAAATTAAAAAATAAATTAAGCCTAATAGCTTTAAATCACGTAATTTATGAACAAAAACAGAGACGTTTTCAACTGTCTAAGGACTTAAATTCTGTTGAAAACTTTTTAAGAAATAACCTTCCATCTGACATTTTTATGCGAATTAAGGAAATGGCCATTAGATCTTTTCGCCATGATTTATTAAACCATACTGCCTAATTAAAACGAAGTGAAACTACATAATGAGTAAAACCTCTAATTAAGAAAGTAAAAAATTGAATAAAAAAATGTATATCTTGCATGTACTGATAAAATCTCAGAGTTCTTGGATTTTTATTAGTATAAAAACATGAACACATTTTTTTTTCAATTCTTCAAAGTATTAATTAATAGTTTTACCCGTCATTTTATTAATTATACTGAGTTCTCAGACCAGATCATAATCATTGATTGATTAATAAAGCCTCTCTTTTTTATCACTTTCATTGAATAAGCTCAAAAGCGAACAAACTAAATTTTCGGCGCACATCCGGCTTCTTTCCAATTTTCTTGTTGTAGTTTGTTTGACATTTATTGTTATGATTTTGGTCGTTCCTTACTAAGTGCCCCCTTCGGGGGCCACTTAATAAAAAGTATTTGAAAATTGTTTTGGATAGAGATCCTCCAGAGCCATTGCTGACGCAAAGGGTGTCGAACCGACGTTTAAGTTGCAGGGTCTTATTTTTTAGACACAAGTAGCAAGCATGTCCCCGAAACATGCGACAACGGGGATCGATCCTTTGACCCTGTATTTCAATGCAGAGCATCAATCCACTATGCTACCATAGGGTTCTCTCTCTTTATCCTTATAGCCTCAAAAATAGTCAAAAAGTTTTTTGCTCTGCTACAAACCTTGGATTTTTGTTTAATACGAAAGTTTAGCAGGAAGAGAATTCAGCCAGATTTCTCAAAACAAGGAATTATAGGTTTTAAAGTCATTTTATAGTAGCCAGGTGATCTGCCATTTTTAATCTACTCAAAGACTTTTTCTCTCTGCGTTTCAATTATATCCTTTTCAACTTAAAAACTTGTCTTTTCTTAATACCGGTGAACTGAGTTTTTCTTCTTCGTTAAAGGTATGTTTCTCTTGGAGAGCTCGAACTTCACAGCTATTTCCGTACATGATACCTTTTTAGGTGAAAATGGTAAATACCTTCTACTTTGATGGCTTGGATAATAACTTGGCTGAGTGTTAACTCTGCTCGGACCATGGGCACTAATCGGAATGTAAACTTGTGGTGTTTTTACTAGACCTTGGAGTTTTCGTGGACTTTCCCTGGTTGTCAGATCCTTGTATTGGAGGCCAAATGCTTTATTAATACTACTGGATAATTTTTCTTTATTTTTATACTGGTCATATATGGTGTCCAAAAGAATTTATTTTGTATATTAGGTACCTCTTGACCCAAGGATTTAAGGATTAAGTTTCAAACTGATCAGGAGCAAAAATTATTTCCGTCCATTTCTGGGCCCCCGAAAACACACCCCTCGCCCCAGCAAAAAAGCTTCGAGGGGAACCAAATCCGCCGAAATCAGTAACGAATGGAAGCCAAATGAAGATGTTAAATAACTGAATTTTCAATTAGGTGGAACTAGTGTGATAAAACTACCGAATCCAGATAAATTGGGTAATGAATGGGAATCAAACACATGCGTTAAATCCTGCTATATGGAATTAGACGGAAAAAAAATTAGAAATGGTCAACGTGGCTTCGCCACGTTGCCTTTTTCAGCAAAAGTATCACCCCCCCCCCCTCGGGACGCCTCCGTCCCTTACCACTTCCAGTAATGGGACTTATCATGTTTTTTCATTACCAAATACCTGTTTCCACTGCTCAGTCTTCTACAACTTCTAGCCTCTATTCAAGTATCCCCCAACCCTCCTGCATAAATCAACCTAAAATACCTCCTGGAAAATCTTTCCCCCAACCAGCATCAGTGCCTTCCTTTTCAAATCCCAAACCCAAATTCCAAGTGTGTCAACAAAAAAACACTCATAGGGCATCCATCCCTAGTATGTCCTGTCAAAAATCCTTCACCAACCTCAATTTATTCTCCTATTCCCACCACTTTTGTTCACCTGGAATCTACTCCAACCTCTTCACCTACTTCCAGCTTCAAGGCTCCCAATCAAAGGAAAAGAAAAATACTCCCCACTGTAGCAAAAGAGTTAAAACAAACAGCAGAATACAGCATATGTTTGTTGTTAAGCAGTACCTTGAAACCAGGATTAATGGAAATGACGAGCGGGAAGGTTCAAGAAACTATGGGTTTTGTTGTACGCTTGCAAAAAACTTGGATGGCCTTCCCTTAAACAGCCAAATCCGTGTTCAGAAGGCTATTCTGGAGGTATTTGAACAAAAGCTTGACAAGCTCGAATAATCATGCTTTGTTTCTTTTGTTACAATTAATTTTTATGCTTGTCAAAACTAAATCATAAGCGTTATATGCTGTAAGTTACTTCTACAAAATATTAGTTAATTGATTCGAATATAGGTTCCTCAATTGGATATGGTTAGGTTTTATAAAGTTAGGTTCAAATAAATCAAGTATGGTAGGTAACCTTATTGTTGGTAATTGTTGGTTTCGGTGCTTAAGATAAATAGATAAGATAGATAACGTTTTTATTTGTTTTTAATCTTCTAGTACAATCAGTACACATTTTTGTAGAAACTAAAGGCGAGTGATGCCAAAAACATGACACTTAGTAATTTAAATTCATAAAAGTTAAAAAAAAAAAAAACAAGGAACAAAAAGAAGAAAAAAATGAATTTAAATCAATTTGATGGAAGTGATGAAAAACTTTAGAGCCGTGGCTTATTAGAGTAAAGACAATACAGATTGTCTCTGTGAGATGCAAAGCTAGCATAACTTTTTAAGAATCATACAAAAATTATTCATTCCAGTTGGTGATAAATAGTCTATCATCCTTATTAAGGAAGAAATAAGGTTTAGGAAATTGAGTAAAGGCAATTCAAGATAGTTTATCAGCTCCGTGATCCATTTGAAGGTAATTGGAGACCCCAAAAAGTGATCCGGAAAATATAATTATTAAATCAAACCAAAAACTATACAAAGCAAAAATTAAATAATGTTAATAGGAGAAAAAATCCTGCCTAGTTAAGCATATGGGCCATATTACCAAAATACGAATTACAATATACCAAAAACTGCAAGAGATAAGAATTAAGTAGGAACTAAAGAAAAGGAGATTGCTAGCACAGATAGAATTGCTATTGTTGAAAAAATGTATCAAAACATTGATTCAGAGGAGACTGACGACAAAAACACTCGTAATATATAACTTAACTATATATAAATAATAATATATTAGTTATATTATTAGTTATATATATTATTAGTTATAGTTATAGTTATTAGTTATTTTTAGTTATATATATTATTAGTTATATAACTTAATTATATATATAATTATATATAGCTTAATTATATAGCATAATGTATAATATATATAACTTATATATAAATTATCTTAATACTTAATCATCTGAGGTACATAAAGAGTTGAATCATCTGGTCACACTATATACTGCATATATATATATATATATATATATATATATATATATATATATATATATATATATATATATATATATATATATATATATATATATATATATATATATATATATATATATATATATATATATATATATATATATATATATATATATATATATATATATATATATATGCATAGGCGGAATTATGCCAAAATAATCCACGAAAACAGGGCCGTACCCAGGACTTTTGTTTGGAGGGTTGATATTTTATTTCTCACGGGGTTTAACAAAAATAACTTTAAAAAACTTCAAATTTTTTAACATATATTTTTGTTGCGTTTGTTGCGGGAAGGCAGGGGGAGGGTGATAGAACTCTATAGTGACCAACCCTACCTGAGCCCAGATTTTTTTTTTGCAGGAGAAATGGTAGTAACTAGTACTATGCTGTTGTGTGGCCTCACTTTTCACCAAAAAGTGACGAAGTGCCTAAATAACAAAACCAGTGGTCTGATACAGTCATCACTGGTAAAAAAAAGGTCATTGACCATTGTTCTAGAAAAAATACAAAATTTCTTACCTTTTGCACAGGGAATTTAAAAATTTTGTACAAGGACTCTTTCTTTTTAAAACCCCCCTTCCACTCCTCTCAGTGACGGCAAAACTAAAATAAATAAATTAAAACGGAACTATTTTTAACTTTAGAAGTTATCTACACTTTCTTTCTTAATTAGCAGCCGAGTTGGGTATCCAGATTTCAGATATATAAGATTCATTTAGTTAATTGGTATCTATTTGCGTATGGACAATCATCAAAGAATAAAGAATCGAAAGAAAAAGATTTATCTTTATTGCGTAACAGTGCTTAATGAGAACTTTTCAGGTGCCCAGGTCCTTGGGAAAGATAGCATTTAAGAAGTATAGGATTAAACTGTCTAGGATTAAAGGTCTTTAAATATCTGTCTTATTGCCGCTATTTAGTCTTTCAAAGTTAAAGGAATAGTACCTGATTTATCAAACTTCTTCTAATGATTCTTCCCAGGTAAGTTAGTTTTTATTATACTTGGTAATTTTGATTCTAGGACCAACCATAGATTCCTGCGAACATCATATATTTTTTTCTGTTGTTCTGCATGAAGCCAAAGATGGCAGAACCAATTTTTCCAAAAAAGTAGTATATTTTTATTAGCTTATATTTATTTTAAGTCAACTTGTTCTCTGCTACCCTAACCATTATTTTCCATTTTGTAGTCCATAGAACAAAAAGACAAAAACAAAAATCTGTATAATTAGTTCTGTCTTCAGGTTGGATGTAAACAAACTAAGGCCTTTAATTGAAATTCCAGTTTCGATGAATTAAAACTGAATTGAATTTTTCTTATTGAATTACGGGCAGACTGGCTGGTGGGGGTTGTCTTTGCCGTAGTCTATGCTCGCTCTCATACGAACAGGTGGCTTAGAAAGTGTACCAGAATGTGTAATTCTTCTCTTAGGCTATGGTACTTGTGCTCTAGTTAAAGGGAGTATTTCTGGAAAATAAAAAAATGGAAAAAGAGAAGTTGAAAGAGAAAAAATGGCGACAGATATGATCACAACAAATCGTAAACGAAATCTGCGGTTAGAAGAGAAACAATATAGAGAATCACAACGAATCCCAGGACAATTTAAATCCTGTAAAATGTATGACTTTTTGAAGTACTAGTAGGAAGAAGGAATTGAATTTACGCCAAAATTTCTAAATTCAATTGAACCTGCTGATTTGACACCTCATGACAAAACTAAGGAATAGTGCGATGATTATGCTAATGCGTTATTAGAGAATCAAACATATACAAGCCTGCCTCATGTTGAAAATGAACGGAGGAATTCGACCTTATGGGACCATTAATCAACCGGTAATAAAGACAGTTCCCATCAAAAGCACCCTGATTCGTCTTTAAAATCACTTCATTACTCGTATCCGGTACAAAGTTGCCTTTTGAAATATCATGGTTGCAACTGTAGATGCAACCTAGAAAATAACGACTTTGATTAAAGATCGACATTTTCAAAGGATACTTAAAGGACAATGAAGCATTGTAAAAAAATAACAACATCAACAAAAGAACACAAATATAACAACATATTAACAACAACCTATCAACAGCAACAACATGTTACATCGTTCTCTACTTAAGCAGCGCTCTGGTGCTGCCTATCACTGCAGTCTTTTCAAAGATATTTGATTATTGAAGCTAGTCGGATTTCTAACAATGATGAGTGCTAGGCTTCAAACTGTGTGTTTTCATACTTAAAGTTTTTGAACTGTTGTAATCCCTTGTCAAAATAGAGAATCATCATTTGTAATAATTGCAAATTTTCGTTTTTTGAGCCTTCCTACTGACATTGTATAATTGATTGCGTTCAAACCTGTAAGCTTAATCACGTAGCGAGTTGTTTATATGAAACAAAAAAACAGTCTAATTCAAGAAATTGTCAGGTATTATTCTAGTTAGAATTGTAATTCGAAGCTATTTGTAATGAATTCGAATGTTCTACGAATTAGATGAGGACCGATTTGGAGCTAATCAAGCAAGTTAACTTTATAGCTTTACCCTTTCCTAGTATTCTAACAACTAGGCCTACTGAACTATATATTCCTACAATTAATATAGCAAAATTTAAACCCTTATTATTAATATATAGTCCAGTTGTCAGGACATCTCATCATTTCCGATCAATTTTAGTTTCCTTTTCATATAATTCCTTATTGGTCAAAAGTGATATTGCTTTAATATTGATGCCTATTTAATCTTGAGTCAAAACAGGGCTTATGATTGGCCTTTCTACTGCCGTCCATTTTTCAAGCAGAATTGCACTATGATTGTGTTGGCACCATGCCGGTACATCTTTCCTTTCCATTCTATTCGGATATTTATTCGACTTTCTTTTTTGGGCTGCTATTTTTGTCCTATGTGAGGGATTCAGTAACATTTTTTCTTATGCTAGTATTTTATTGTGATTTGTTTAGGGGATTGTATTGTCCTTGCGTCAATTACTTTGGTAGTTTTACACGCTAGGTAGCACATTGTGATTGTCTTGTATTTTTTGTTGTGAATAAAATTTTAAAGAATGTGTTGGCTCGGAAACTTTTGATCAAGATGATTGACCGTCTAGGGTGTCCTTAAGACTGATTTGGGGTACGGAGAAGTTAATCGGATGATAAAGGGAAGGGGACTAAGCCTCAATTTCCTTTCTCTTCTGTTTAAAGGTTATAATTCTTCTTTTTTTTTCAACTGCTGCAAAATCCACAGACATACAAGCTTATTACGGAATTTGAGTCTCCTTCATATTGCTTTGTTATCTTTTATTATCAAAGAAAGAAAGAAAGAAAATTGGATAACTAATACACAAATGATTATACTTGATATAATTTCAAATTCTGCTTGGAAGGCAAAAATAATTGAAGATTCAGCCTAAGAACCTCCGCACTTTAATACAACTCCCCATAGGACTTCTCCTGTATCCTTCTGGGCATTGAAGCAACCCGACTGAATCAAAGATGGCACTCTCTGATAAATCTGCTGCTAAGCATGATGGAGTCAGATTTATAGGGTCTATCTCAAGTACATAGCCCTGCTTGAAAAATCTTGTACTTCCTATACTATCACAAACTAAGCTATTTGTATCTGGTTCCTGTTCATCGAAAAATACCATACTGTCTATCTGTACGTTAGAATGTGTACTTTCCCCCAACATTTCTAGATCAATCAGGAGGAAGCCGTTCCTACATTTGTTTGGCAAACATACTCCCCGAAGAGCATGATATGTACCTTTATTTCTGTAATCGTTATTCATAGTTATACTAGGAATGTCGTCAGCAGTGGCGTTCCGTGTATTATTGGGTAATGACTGCTTATAGGTACCTATGTAGCTTAAATATGTATTATCTATTTCATCCATATTCCTTAAGGAAGGTCTCATTGTAGGGATTAGAACTGTTTTTGTTTCATTTGACACATTTTCCATATTGATTTCATCTTGAGTTGTTCCCCTATATCCCCCTTCAGTTATTGTCTCCTTATTATCTATTTTGATTTGATTTGTGTTTCGATCCATCTGATTATTTTGTAGTCCCCTGACGGGAAATTTTCTGGTTCCAATAAAGCTGAAGTATAGATTGTCAATTTCATCCATATTTCTGGCTCTAATTGGTATTTTTGGCAGCCCTTGATTCTGGTTTTGGAGCAAAGTTTTCTTTTTAACTCTTTCATTTGACGATTCTACTGTTTCAATGTTTTTTATGGATGTCTCAACGTGGTCAACTTCTTTTCTAATGCTCCTTTTCTGGTTTTGTTGTTTTTTATCTGTTTTATTATAGTTTCTCCTTTGTTACTTTTCACCTTATTTCCTGGATTTGTCGGTTGTGCTGAAATAACTAATAAATTAAACTGAATATTTGATGCATAATGATATTAATTGCTAAAACCTCATCAGTTCAAAATTTTACGGTAATTTTAATACTTATTTTCAATATTAAGTACAAAAGAAAACATTTGTAGTATAATTCGTGTTCAGTAAAGCACCAATGACGCATTAGGTTTTAGGCTTCTGCAGTGAGACAATACCCAAGCTCTTGGTTCCAATTATTTTTATTCAATTCAAACTTGATTTGCATATTCAATTTAAATTTCACTCGTTTAAAGATTTGTTTATTCATTTACATTAATATGTATTGTATGTTTGTTCGCATTGATTGTTATTTAATTTCTGTTCGTTTTAAGTTTCATTTATACTTCAATAGCAAAATATTTTTTTTTCGTTTTAAGCTTGATTTTTATATTCAATCTAAGCATTACTCGCTTTAAGATCTATTTATTCATTTATATTATTACTTGTTGTATGTTTTTTGCCATGATTTTTTATTTAATTTCTGTTCGTTTTGGGTTTCATTTATTCTTTAATAGTAATTTCTGGTCGTTTGGGGTTTGAATTGTAACAGGTATTTGTATCTCCTGAGCTTAAGTTTAAAATTGCCTTTACTTTTTAGATATATATATATATAAAATGCGTAATTCTTCTCTTAGGCTATGGTACAAGTGATCTAGTTAAAGGGAGTATTTCCGGAAAATAAAAAAAATGGAAAATGTGGGGTTGTGGGGGAAATTATATTCTTCAATTTGCGATCATTCTATTCTTTTTTTATCAGGTTTTCTTCCAATTCTGAAGCCTAAAGATCTGAATTCTATCCGGACTTATTATTTTTAAATTTTCTCGGTACCTTTTATGCCTCCCTCCGTGGTTCCAGAACCGGCATCTAATATCGCGAGTCGGCCTCCCTGATTTACGGGAAAAAGTGACTGTGCTTGCGGAAAAGCTCTCGTTATCTGCAAGTCTTACTGCGCACCATAATTTACGTCGTTCTATGTAAATAATTGTTAAGTGAAACAGTGGCATCGTTGGGGGGGAGGCAGTTGCTCCCCCCAATAATTTGGAGAAAAAACGAGGTATATATACTATATATATATATATATATATATATATAAATATATATATATATATATATATATATATATATATATATATATATATATATATATATATATATATATATATATATATATATATATATATATATATATATATATATATATATATATATATATACATATACACATATACATATATATATATATAGTATATATATATATATATATATATATATATATATATATATATATATATATATATATATATATATATATATATATATATATATATATATATATATATATATATATATATATATATATATATATATATATATATATATATATATATATATATATATATATATATATATATATATATATATATATATATATATATATATATATATATATATATATATATATATATATATATATATATATATATATATATATATATATATATATATATATATATATATATATATATATATATATATATATATATATATATATATATATATATATATATATATATATATATATCTACATTCAAATATTACTTATTCGGCTTATTATTCCCAATTATTTAGGTATGCAAAAATATGCAGTAATTACACAGATTTTAAAAATAGATGTAAAAAGCTGAGCGAAAAACTGATCTTAAGAGGTTTTTCTGCCAAAAAAATTAGTTGGCAATTCCAAAAATTTAGTTTCATGTATCATGAACTATTAAGTAAATATGCAAAAAATTATAAAGAAATACTGACTGTTCTTTTCATATAATTTCTCGTGAGCTTTTCTTTTTTATTGATGTTTGAGTTGTCTAGGGGGTTTCAAACAAGCTTGAGGATCTTTAAATTGGTGAGTGGTTCCAGATACCAATAAAAGATACATCTGGACATGTCTTCATTTGTTCCAGAATGGTCTCTTTCAGTGACCTCTGGGATTTTATTATGGAAACATTGAAACACTTTTTGTATGTAATTTTTAATAGCTTGACTAGTATGCATGTATTTCACAGGTTTTACCTGACATAGGGTTACCATATAGATCTTATGGTAGAGGCGCCACTGTGCTGGGTAAAGAATGTAAAGCCTCGAAACCCGTTAAGGCCGGTGGTATTTCTTCTGATGAGCCCTAAATGGAAGGTTCTACTTGGAAATATTTTGCTAGATTTAAGGTGCTTTTGCTGGTAATTTTACAACGACTTACATTTATTGATGACAACTTTGCATGGATTTGGACTTTTATAATTGGTTGATGGTTTGGGTATACTGTTTGGTCCTAGGTAGTGGGATGGATATGTAAGGTGAGAGCCTCGTTCAAGAGCACATTTGTCTCAATTGCTGGATTAGGACGACTGTTTTTTTTTTTTTTTTTTTTTTTTTTTTTTTTTTTTTTTTTTGTATGATTAGTTAGAGTAACCTTATTACTTGTGGACTTTTGGCTTGGCTTTTGGAGATGTTTTGGATTTCTCTATTGTTTGTCGTTTTGGCTTTATTTGATTTCGTATTTTATATTGAATAATATTGGTAAGGATTATATTCAAAGGGGTCTGCCGAATATTAGTAAGTGTACTGGTCGTTGTTTTATTTTTAACGATCACATAATACCACGAAGTTATTTTAAAATCACTTTATATAATAAAAATTTTAAATTTTTATTAAATTGACAGGTAAATTGTAAAACAGATAATATTATCTATTTACTAGAATGTAAGAATTGTCAATTACAATATGTGGGGGAAACAATTAACAATATATATATAAGAGATTTTCGGGACATAAAACTACAATTACCAAGGACTACTAATAATTATCTAGTTCAACATTGTAATAATGATACTTGCTCGGTATCTAATCTAACTATTACAATTTTAGAAAATCTGGACCTAGAAAACTTTACTAAAGAGGAAAAAAAATAATAAATGACGCAAACAAGTAGAGTCTTGGATCAAGGCTCAGTGTACTGTTTATCCTTCTGGGATAAATTATCTAGTAGATAAACTCGGCTACGGGTCCAATGTAGTGTATAATTGTATCACTGGGCTATCGAACAACCAATCTTTCAATTACCCCATTCAAAGTAAAAACCGATCAAGAGGAATTATGAAAAAAAATAAAAATAAATATTTAGATTTAAATGCATTTTTAATCGATTTAGGTCACATATTTGAGACTAATGAAATGACTAGTTTAATACAATCTTTAAATAAGTTATCAAGGAATAATTTAATAAAAGTTTTCTGGATTGCAAAAAATAGTACAACATGTAACTCAAAAAATAAATTAATTTATGATGCAGTTTGTATTTTAGCTAAATCAAAATTTATCTCAAAATATATTAAATCTGAAAAAATTGTAAATAAGGATAATAGATTATATTTGTCTATTAATTTTTGTTCTAAACAAATAGAAGATATTAATTTGCCAAGAATCTTAAACCAGCGGAGAGTAAAGAATGCCTTTCCATGTAATTTGGTGTATAATGGTAGTCCAATTTTAACATATAAATTTTCAAAAACAATTGGTCAAATGATTTTTAACTATAATTCAATACTTAAAAAACTGGACAGGGGGAGTAATTGGAAACCGGTTTGTAATTGTGAGCAATTTTTACCGTATGTGGATCAAACTTATAAGCATATTGTAACGGGGGATTTTTCTATTATAAAGCATCGTGATCTTCAAAAGATAATGAAAATGGGGGCTAAGTTCCGTCTTTCTTACCACATAAGGCAAGCAGATATTCTTAGGGGATTAAAGAATGATTTAAACGTATTTATTGATAATTGGTGCAAGAAGGAGAAAATTACTAAAGATAGATTTCAGAATTGGATAAATTTGATTTTGACTCAAGTTCAAGTTCAAGTTCAAGTTCCATTTATTTCCATAAATAACAATAATAAAAACAATATCCCAAAGGGCTCAATGGCCCGTTATTTGGGAAACGACACAGAATAAATGACTAATATTAAAACTTGGCATAAACAATACTAAACAATGTTTAATTTATAAAGCTATAAGGAAAAGAAGTCAACTCACCGACAGTCCACACGAAACAGCGACCCTTCTATCACCCGACAATAAATAAATAAATCAAAAATGAAAAATTCTCTACATCATCGAGGATCCAACGCCAACAAAAAAACAATACAACAACTATAAACTATTTAATATTTAGCTTTAATAAGAAACTTTTCATCTGTCTTTTAAAGGAGCCAAGTGTTTGTGACTGACGAATCTCAGCAGGAACCAAGTTCCAAGCACGTCCCACAGTCACGACCAGACCAAAGTCTGAACGAACCGAGGGAGTAGCCGGAATCATAACATCCTCCCTGTTTCGAACTGCGTAAAAATTTACTTCCCCTTCTGGCTTAAGTAGTCCAGAAAAACAAAATGGGAGATCTCCGTGGAAGAATTGATATGCCAACGAAGCTAGAGATATAACATAAATATCTCTAATCTTAAGGAGATTAACAGGAGAGTGTGTAGTCGACTGGAGAACTGTTACCGCTTTCTCATGAAGAATATGAACAGGAGCAAGTACAGAAGAAAATGTAGACATCCACACAGACGAACAGTAACATATATAAGGGAAAATGAGAGAGAAATATAAAAGACGGAGTATAGGAAAAGGAAATAAACGCTTTAATTTACGGATGATTCCAAGTCCACGGGAAATTTTCACTCTTATTACTTGAACGTGCCACTTAAACGATAAATTTTCATCCAAAAGAACTCCCAGGAATCGCACATATCGATCTGGGGGGCGACTTATGGAGCCTCTTGGTGTAGGAAGCTCAGTAATTGTGGGGCAGCTCACACCTGTACGGGAAAAAATAAGAAGGTACGACTTTTTTACATTTAAAGCTAGTTGATTTATGTCAAACCAATTGAGTATCTTTTCAGTCATTGCTTGAAGCTTTAGAATAAGGGATGACTCATCCGGAGCTGCAGCACCTAAAGTAGTGTCAGCTGCAAATGCTGCCAGTTCTTCAAGACTATCAGATGTGGACGCCGACATAGTCTGAGAGTAACTTTTGTGACACAATCCACAGCAAACATTGGTAATTGGGGTGTTCAGAAGTCGGTAGAGGTCGTTCACATATATCAGGAATAGGGTTGGCCCAAGAATAGAACCTTGGGGTACTCCGTATTCAATTGGAATTTCCTTGTCTGTATCTTCCATGGCAATAGATCTGTCAGTAAGGTATGAAGAGAGCCAAGACAATGCTTCCCCACGCACACCATGATGAGAAAGTTTACCAATGAGAATCTTGTGTGTAAGGCTGTCAAAAGCTTTCTTTACATCAAGAAAAATGGCTGCAGGAATAAGATTAGAGTCTAAAGATTGTCGTATAAACTGAAGAAGTTTATTACAAGCATGTTCTGTAGAGTACTTTGCGCGAAACCCAAACTGATGCTTATGGAAAAAAGATTTAGCTTCAAGAAACCTTACCAGACGTTTGAGCATTGGCCTTTCAAATATCTTAGAGAGCACTGACAAAAGAGAGATCGGCCTTTAGTTCACAGGATCCTCACGGTCACCTCCTTTAAAGAGAGCTATCACACGCGACAATTTAAGACGTTTAAGAAATACTCATATTTTAAATGTCCTATTAATCAAATTGCAAGGTGGGGTGATAATCGATGGAAGGATATGTTTGATTACTTTAGCAGAAATTTTGTCAAAACCTGTTGAAGAATTCTTTAAGGACAAAACAATATTTGTAATTTCCTGCACTGTAACGTCCTCAAGAGCCATTGATTTCAAGCACGGGGGGCCTAGGAACTGCTTCCAAGTCTGAGACACCGAGCAGTGAGAAACACTATTAGCAGTTGATTTCCCTATCTCCGCGAAGAATTTGTTCATATGATGTCTTACTTGGCCTTTTTCTGTTATAAGTTGATCGTCTACCATAAGAGACTTAGGGAGACCTTCTAGTTTTTTCGATGGCCGACTAAATTCCTTAATTACGTCCCACGTCTTCTTTATATTTCTACCTCAATCATCAAATCTCTTAGTATAATACACTGTTTTTGTTCTCCGAATAATTGATTTCAGCATATTACGGTACAACTTAAATGCTTCTAATTTAGCATCACTTGGTCTGTTTTTGTACTCTTTCCAAAGGTTCTGCTTTCTATTTATTGACTTGAGGACTCCCGGTGTTAGCCAGGGAGCTATGGGGGTTGATCTTCTTGATCGAGGATTCCTTAAAGGAGCTTTTAGACAATAAGCCGCGAATTTTTCCTTAACAGTGTCATAAAACTGGCCAAATATATCGTTATAATTGCCCAAATTAATATTTTCTGGTAATGAAAAGTCCCATGAAGATGAACTCAGATCTTCTTTCAGTTTATCCAGCTCCACTGGTGAGCAACATAATCTCGGTGTATCTTGGGGGACTAATCTTTGTGGATTTTGGAGGATTGGAAACAAGGCTGCAACTGGCAAATGGTCGGAAGTATCAGAAAGCAGTACTTCGTTCTTAATGGAGTGTAGTGATGAAAAAATATTGTCAATTAATGTTGCTGTCTGGTTAGAAATCCTTGTCGGTATGTTTATACAAGGAGCT
Organism: Artemia sp. Qi Xiang Cuo; assembly: GCF_049724085.1. NCBI lineage: Eukaryota > Metazoa > Arthropoda > Branchiopoda > Anostraca > Artemiidae > Artemia > Artemia sp. Qi Xiang Cuo. The sequence goes on from NW_028297431.1 coordinate 5,076,780, forward strand.
AATCCATACGAAATTAGTAAAGACAAAAGATCAGAAGCCTGTCTAGATGTCGGATCCGCAAGGTCGAGGTTAAAGTCGCCCATTAATACAACTTCGGATTTTTCAGAAAAAACTTTTCCAAGAACATCTTCTAATGTTTCCATAAATTGGGTTATAGATCCACTTGGAGAACGATATACTTCGCCTATTATTATCCTTTCCTTAGCGTTGATTGGGACTTCTATAAAAAGTGACTCAAATACCTTTTCATTATTTGTACATAAATCCTGTCTTAGTACAGCATGAAAATTATTTCGGATGTAAAATCCGAGTCCACCTTTTTGGGCCGTCTTGCGGTTAAGAAACATCGACATATAACCGGGAATATCCAAAAGCACCTGATTGTTTTCGCTCAAAAATGTTTCACAGAGACCGATAATTGCAGGGCACGAATTCCTACATAATAATTGAATATCATCGAACGAGCAATTTAGGCCCTGAACGTTTAGATGCACAACCGGGAGTGCATCAACCCACCGAGCTCCGGAGTCCCAAAATCTCAGCTCCTCCACAAACACACTATCAATAATATTCTCAAAATTTTCATAGAAATTCATATTGGGGGCTTTACCAACCGGATTATTTATAATTTCATTAAAAATAACTCTCCCAAATTCATAATCATTAATTTCCCTAGTGTTATATTAGTGTTAATCCCCAAAAGAGAATCAATTTCAACCATAATGACTTACCGATGCAGGTGACAGAGAGCCATTCTGTAGTCGCGTGAGCACCAGTGACGTCAACCTCTTAATCCGAATTAAAATGGATATGACATGAACTTGATTATTTTGCTCTGAAACAAACAAAAATAACAAGTAAAATAGCACAGGAAGATGTAAACACTGAGGGTAGAGAAACACAAATAAAAGGGAAAAATACAAAAAGACAAATAACATTAACGAACAGCACATTTTTTGAAGATATAGTATATTAAGCGGAAGCGAGCACTCACTAATAATCATGCGTCAGAATCGAAATCAGAATTGACCGACGGGAAAACTAGGGTAAGTGGGTCGTAGCATGCGTCATCAACCTTGATCCAGTTAGAACTAGAAGTCTTTTTGGATTCTAGCCACAACCTAGTCCCCTTTTGAACCACTTTGGTATGATACACTTTATCGGAGGCAACTTTACAATTTCTTAAATTATAACCCGTACTCAAAAGTTCTTTCCGACGTTTAGCCAGCTCGAATGGAAGGTCAATACTGACGCTTTTCCCTGTATTTCTTAGATTACCAACACAAGCCATAATATTGTCCTTATGTCGAAGATTTAGAACAGATACAAGAATAGGGTCCGATGCCGGATGCGAGTTTTGTGTCCTGGGACTTTGAGCCTTGTTTCTAAGTCTATAGATGACCGCGAACTTAATATCCCTGTAGTTCCGTACCGACATTTCTGATAAAAAATCATTAACTGTTTCTTCAATATTTTCATTTTCATTGTTAGGAATTCCATGGATAAGAAGATTCTTGCGTTTAACATACAATTCAGTTCTTAAAACCTGATTTTTAACTGCCACAAGAGCCACAAGAGACTAGTGTAAGAAATAGCATGTATAGAATTAATCCTACAGATTCTTTGAAAAAATCAATATTTTATAATGCCAATATGAAACAAGCAATTGCTAATTTACAGAATGAATTTATAATTGTACCAGTTGATAAAGCAGGCAATAATTTTGCCATAATTTGTCAGAAACTCTATTGTGATATTTTATCAAAAGAGTTACAAACAACAAATACATACGAAAAGGCCCATATGGAGGAGAATAGTTTAATTGAAAATATAGAAGAAAGAATTTTGAAAAAATTCAATATTAAAATAAATGATAATGACAAACAGTTTCCTTTCTTATATTGGACGATAAAATTTCACAAAAATCCACCAAAACCACGTTTTATTGCTGGGGCATCAATGTGTCCAACCAGAATTGCGGCTACTTATCTATCTTTAATTTTAGGAGAAATTAGAAATAAATTTAAAGCATATTGCTCCGGAATTAAAAATTTTTCTAACTTTAACCCATATTGGAGTGTTAATAACTCGTTACAAGTGATATATTCTTTGGTGAATGTTTCAGCTAAAAGAGTCGATTCATTTGATTTTACTACTTTGTATACAAATTTGTCACTAAATTTAGTATTCGAAAAATTGAAAACGGTGATAAAGAAATCTTTTCTTTTGTCTAATATCGGATTTTTGAAAATTGATACTTTTAATAAAAAAGCCCGATGGACGAATTTCCTTAGAAGCACTATTAATTCAAGATGTTATAGCTTGGATATGATATGCGATTTATTGGAATTTGTTCTATTTAATATATTTATAAGATTTAATGTGAATTTATATAAACAAACTGTAGGTATTCCTTTGGGTGGGACTGCAAGTCCATTCATTGCAGACCTGTTTTTACGTCAATTAGAATATGAATACATGATTAATAAAAATAGCCCAAGCAATGTAAAATATAACCTTTCAAATAATAAAGATATCTGGACGATCTCTTGGTAATAAATTGTGCAGAGTTTATTGAGATTTCAAAAAATATTTATCCACAAGAGTTAATTCTTGAGCCTAGCTATGGGATGGGACACTCCGACCATTTCTTAGATTTAAATATTAATATTTCAAATAATAATAAATTAGTTTTTAAATTATATAATAAAACGGATGATTTTAATTCTGTAGTAATTAATTTTCCATATCTTGAAAGTAATATACATTCAAATATTACTTATTCGGCTTATTATTCCCAATTATTTAGGTATGCAAAAATATGCAGTAATTACACAGATTTTAAAAATAGATGTAAAAAGCTGAGCGAAAAACTGATCTTAAGAGGTTTTTCAGCCAAAAAATTTGTTGGCAATTAAAAAAATTTAGTTTCATGTATCATTAACTCTTAAGTAAATATACAAAAAATTATAAATAAATACTGGATGATCTTTTAATCTCATTTATCGTGCGCTTTTCTTTTTTATGGATGTTTGAGTTTCTAGGGGTTTCAAACAAGCTTGAGGATCTTTAAATTGGTGATTGGTTCCAGATACCAATAAAAGATACATCTGGACATGTCTTCATTTGTTCCAGAATGGTCTCTTTCAGTGACCTCTGGGATTTTATTATGGAAACATTGAAGCACTTTTTGTATGTAATTTTTAATAGCTTGACTAGTATGCATGTATTTCACAGGTTTTACCTGACATAGGGTTACCATATAGATCTTATGGTAGAGGCGCCACCGTTCTGGGTAAAGAATGTAAAGCCTCGAAACCCGTTAAGGCCGGTGGTATTTCTTCTGATGAGCCCTAAATGGAAGGTTCTACTTGGAAATATTTTGCTAGATTTAAGGTGCTTTTGCTGGTAATTTTACAACGACTTTTATTTATTGATGACAACTTTGCATGGATTTGGACTTTTCTATTTGGTTGATGGTTTGGGTATACTGTTTGGTCCTAGGTAGTTGGATGGATGTGTAAGGTGAGAGCCTCGTTCAAGTGCACATTTGTCTCAATTGCTGGATTAGGACGAGAGTTTTTTTTTTTTTTTTTTTTTTTTTTTTTTTTTTTTTTTTTGCCAAGTAATTACCTGTTAAACATAATATGAATTCAGGTTGGATCTAGTGCTGGTGGAGGAATCATCAAAAATTCCTCCCCGACGGACCTTAACCCTGGTTCAGGTTTTAACTTAAATTTATTTTTTTTTGGCTAATTTTTCAATTTTTTTAAATGGGTTGCTTAATCAATTTTTATTTTTTGGTTAGGGTTTTTTTTTTTTTTTTTTTTTGTATGTTTATTTATAGTAACATTTTTACGTGTGGACTGTTGGCTTGGGTATTGGAGATGTCTTGGATTTTTATATTGTTTGTCGTTTTGGTTTTATTTGATTTCGTATTTTATATTGAATAATATTGGTAAGGATTATATTAAAAGGGGTCTGCCGAATATTAGTAAGTGTAATGGTCGTTGTTTTCTTTGTCAAGATCACTTCATCCCTCGAAGTTATGTTAAAATCACTTTATATAATAAAAAGTTTAAATTTTTATTAACTGGACAGGAAAATTGCAAAACAGATAATATTATCTATTTACTAGAATGTAAAAATTTTCAATAAAAGTATGTGGGGGAAACAATTAACAATATATATAAGAGATTTTCGGGACATAAAACTACAATTAAAAAGGAAAAAACTAATATTTATCTAGTTCAACATTGTAATAATGATACTTGCTCTGTATCTAATGTAACTATTACAATTTTAGAAAATATTGAACTAGAAAACTTTACTAAAGAGGAAAAAAATATTAAATTACGCAGACAAGAAGAGTATTGGATCCATGCTCTGGGTACTGCGTATCCTTTTGGGCTAAATGATCGAGTTGCGAAATACGGAGACATGTCAAATGTAGTTGCTAATTGTATCAATGGGTTATCTGAGCACCCTTCTTTTAATTGCCCCACTAAACGTAAAAACCGATGAAGAGGACATAGGAAAAATAATAAAAATAATTATTTAGATTTAAATGCATATTTAATCGATTTAGGTCACATATTTGAGACTAATGGAATGACTAGTTTAATACAATCTTTAAATAAGCTTTCAAGGAATAATTTAATAAAAGTTTTCTGGATTGCAAAAAATAGTGCAACATGTAACTAAAAAAATAAATTAATTTATGATGCAGTTTGTATTTTAGCTAAATCAAAATTTATCTCAAAATATATTAAATCTGAAAAAATTGTAAATAAGGATAATAGATTATATTTGTCTATTAGTTTTTGTTCTAAACAAATAGAAGATATTAATTTGTCAAGAATCTTAAACCAGCGGAGAGTAAAGAATGCCCTTCCATGCAATTTGGTGTATAATGGTAGTCCAATTTTAACATATAAATTTACAAAAACAGTTGGTCAAATAATTTTTAACTATAATTCAATACTTAAGAAACTGGACAGGGGGAGTAATTGGAAACCGGTTTGTAATTGTGAGCAATTTCTACCGTATGTGGATCAAACTTATAAGCATATTGTAACGGGGGATGTGTCCATTATAAAGCATCGTAATCTTCAAAAGATAATGAAAATGGGGGCTAAGTTCCGGCTTTCTTACCACATAAGGCCAGCAGATATTCTTAGGGGATTAAAGAATGATTTAAACGTATTTATTGATAATTGGTGCAAGAAGGAGAAAATTACTAAAGATAGATTTCAGAATTGGATAAATTTGATTTTGACTAGTATAAGAAATATCATGTATAGAATTAATCCTACAGATTCTTTGAAAAAATCAATGTTTTATAATGCCAATATGAAACAAGCAATTGCTAATTTACAGAATGAATTTATAATTGTACCAGTTGATACGGCTAGCAATACTTTTGCCATAATTTGTCAGAAACTATAGTGATATTTTATCAAAAGAATTACAAACAACAAATACATACGAAAAGGCCCATATGGAGGAGAATAGTTTAATTGAAAATATAGAAGAAGAATTTTGAAAAATTTCAATATCAAAATAAATGATGATGATAAAATGGGGCATTTATTATATTGTTCGATAAAATTGCACACAAATCATCAAAGCCCACTGTTTATTGCTGGTGCATCGAGGGGTTCAACCGGACGTGCAGCAACTGATCTCGCTGTCTGTGTATGAGACTATAAACATAAATTTAAATCATAATACTCCGGAATTAAAAAATTTTCTAACTTTAACCCATATTGGAGTGTTAATAACTCGTTACAAATTATATATTCTTTGGCGAATGTTTCAGCTAAAAGAGTCGAGTCAATTTATTTTAAAAATTTTTATACAAAATTTTACCTAAAATTAGTATTAGCAAAATTTAAAACGGTGATAAATAAATATTTTATTTTTTATAAAATAGGATTTTTTAAAATTTATACTTTTAATAAAAAATCCCGATGGACGAATTTCCTTAGAAGCACTATTAATTCAAGATGTTATAGCTTGGATATGGTATGCGATTTATTGGAATTTGTTCTATTTAATACATTTATAAGATTTAGTGGGAATTTATATAAGCAAACTGTAGGTATTCCTATGGGTGGGAATGCGACTCCATTCATAGCAGACCTGTTTTTAAGTCAATTAGAATATGAATATATGATTAATAAAAATAGCCCAAGCAATGTAAAATATAACCTTTCAAATAATAAAAGATATCTGGACGATCTCTTGGTAATAAATTGTGCAGAGTTTATTGAGATTTCAAAAAATATTTATCCACAAGAGTTAATTCTTGAGACTAGCTGTGGGATGGGACACTCCAACCATTTCTTAGATTTAAATATTAATATTTCAAATAATAATAAATTAGTTTTTAAATTATATAATAAAACGGATGATTTTAATCTTGAAGTAATTAATTTTCCATATCTTGAAAGTAATATACATTCAAATATTACTTATTCGGCTTATTATTCCCAATTATTTAGGTATGCAAAAATATGCAGTAATTACACAGATTTTAAAAATAGATGTAAAAAGCTGAGCGAAAAACTGATCTTAAGAGGTTTTTCAGCCAAAAAAATTAGTTGGCAATTCAAAAAATTTAGTTTCATGTATCATGAACTCTTAAGTAAATATACAAAAAAATATAAAGAAATACTGAATGATATTTTAATATAATTTCTCGTGCGCTTTTCTTTTTTTTGGATGTTTGAGTTTCTAGGGGTTTCAAACAAGCTTGAGGATCTTTAAATTGGTAATTGGTTCCAGATACCAATAAAAGATACATCTGGACATGTCTTCATTTGTTCCAGAATGGTCTCTTTCAGTGACCTCTGGGATTTTATTATGGAAACATTGAAACACTTTTTGTATGTAATTTTTAATAGCTTGACTAGTATGCATGTATTTCACAGGTTTTACCTGACATAGGGTTGCCATATAGATCTTATGGTAGAGGTGCCACCGTGCTGGGTAAAGAATGTAAAGCCTCGAAACCCGTTAAGGCCGGTGGTATTTCTTCTGATGAGCCCTAAATGGAAGGTTCTACTTGGAAATATTTTGCTAGATTTAAGGTGCTTTTGCTGGTAATTTTACAACGACTTACATTTATTGATGACAACTTTGCATGGATTTGGACTTTTCTATTTGGTTGATGGTTTGGATATACTGTTTGGTCCTAGGTAGTTGGATGGATGTGTAAGGTGAGAGCCTCGTTCAAGTGCACATTTGTCTCAATTGCTTTTTTTTTTTTTTTTTTTTTTTTTTTTTTTTTTTTTTTTTTGCCAAGTAATTACCTCTTAAACATAATATATATATATATATATATATATATATATATATATATATATATATATATATATATATATATATATATATATATATATATATATATATATATATATATATATATATATATATATATATATAATATATATATAGACATATATATATATACAGAATAATTCCGTATATGAAAGGGGCTGTCCCCTCCTCAACGCCTCGCTCTTTACGCTAAAGTTTGACTCTGTCTCACAATTTTATTTTTTAAAACAATAAAAAACTTTATTGTAAAGAGCGAGGCGTTGAGGAGGGACAGCCCCTTCATATACGGAATTATTCTGTATATGAAAGAGACTGTCCCATCCTCAACGCCTCGCTCTTTACGCTAAAGTTTTTTATTGTTTTAAAAAATAAAGTTGTGAGACAGAGTCAAACTTTAGCGTAAAGAGCGAGGCGTTGAGGAGGGGACAGCCCCTTTCATATACAGAATAATTTCTGTTCGTTTTAAGTTTTAATGTCGCTCCTTACTTTCAGTTAAAAAAACTTGTTTTTTTTATTTAATTTTTGAACATTTTTGAATAAATGCAGGTTTTGATCTTGGCTCACCGTACATGGATAATTAAAACAAAATTTGCGTATTAATTTAATTTTATTTGGTTAAATGGCTTTCTCGAAACTTGTTTGATTTTATTTACGAACGTTTTTATTAGTAATAAATATACGTAACTTACGAATTAACTTACGTAACGAACTTCTATATTCATATATTTTTAATAAGTTTATTAGGGGGTTCGCCCCCTAGTCAATACCTTTCTCTTTAAGCGAAAGTTCAAATTTTGTTCCAATTCTTTAGAAATGACCGCTTAATCACAAATTAGAATAAATAGCTCTTATGAAAGTACTAAAAAATCTTTGGCTTAAAGAGCGAGGCATTGACTATGGGGTGAACCCAATTATATATGTAATATTTTCTGTTCGTTTAAAGTTTCGACGTTGCTGCTGTTGCAGTTGAAATACTTGTTTTTTTATATTAAATTTATGATCTTTTTTTAAATAATGCTGGGAAGTCCGGCGTCCCCTTCATAGCAATGTCCCTTCCCCCAGGAAAACTTCCTTCATGGAAAGATCCTCCCACATAACCCCTGACCAACCCCCCCCCCCACTACCAGGAAAAATCTTCCCTGAAAACGTCTTGAGTAGCTATTGCTTTATGATAATTTAGAATTATCAATTTTAAATTAGAAAAATTATTAGAATTATTATTTCTAGTAATATTATTTTCTAATTATTTCTATTATTCTAACTATAGAATAATTAGAGTAATTTAGAAAAAATTATATCAATAAATCTCAGTTAATGATAAAAATTTCATGTCTTACCTATAATGACTACTGAAAAGGCCAAAGACTTTAAGATCTCATGCTTGCAATATTGAACTGTCCGTAACTTGCCACTACGTAAGTGATAAATTAGATGTAACTCAGACAAAACTTACTTTAGTGCTAATCCGTAAAGGATCTGCTCCATGAAGGGCTCTGAAGGCATTGTGTTTTGCTAAGCACTCTTTGGTGAAAGAACATAAACCAAATTCTTTTCTTATCCTCTCAGCCTTCATCTTCTTATTGTCTTCTTCCTTGAAACCCCTAGAAGAATATTCCGTTAAAACTTCTTCGTCAAACAGTTCGTGGTAACGAACTGTAAGTAAGGACCGACCCGGCTCAATAGTAACTGATACTCTAAAAAACAGAATTTTAATACCAATAGATACATCAAAAGAATCAGATTTTTATGCTGATTTCGAATATATAAGTTTAATATAAATAAAATTAAAAACTTCAAAATATATATAAAATTCATCATGTTTTATATTACCTATCAAAAGTAACAAGCCTAAGAAAATTTGCCTTATTTCCGAAAAAGGAGGGAAGCACCCCCAAAATGTTATAGAATCTTAATGAAAATCGCACCATCAGATGCAGAATATCTGAAAATTCTACTGCAGAGGTTTCAAGCTTCTATCTGCAAAAATGTGGAATTTTGTATTTTTCGCCAGAAGAAAGATCATGAATGAGTGTTTATTTTTTTTTTCAGGGGTAACCGTATCGACCCAACGGTCCTAGAATATTGAGAGAGGACTCATTCGAACAGAAATCAAAAGTTCTAGTGCCCTTTTTAAGTTCCCGAAAAATTGGGAACTTAAGTATATAAGCCCCATCATATACGTAATAATTTCTGTTCATTTTAAGTTTTAATGTTGCTCCTGGCTTTCAGTCGAAAAAACCTGTTCTTTTTTATTTAATCCGATAAGAAGAAACCATAAAATCGACTCTCGGGGCAAATAATTGATTTATAAAGCTTTATTTATAAAAGTTAAGAGGCACAACATAGAAAAAAAAACGAGGGCCCCAATACTTAGGATTTTATAAGAAACTTCAAACATATAACAATACTCATAACATAGTGATGTCTAATGATGTAGTACGGGTTTTTTAAAATAAAGTGAAACATATATCCATAAAACTGGTTCAGAGATTACTAAAAACAAATTAAAATGTTAAATAAATAGTATCATAAGACATAGCATCCCAGGCAATGCTTTCTAGGCAGCCCCCGAAGGAGTGTGCTTTCAAGCACATCACACAAAATCTCAGAAATGATACTCCATTATGTGGACCGAATATTGCATATAGAAAAAGCAGAACGCGTGAAAAAGTTCGTTTTGAAATGACTCTTGGAATATTAATTTTATTGAATAATTATTTTATCTCTCTGTTTCATTTCGACTTCATCATGCATTTTCAGTAAGTAAAAATCTTTGGATATTTTTTTTTTTTTTTAATATCCAACATTGAGCAGAGCCACAGTTTCCCAACTGAACAAATTCTTAAACCTAGCTCCGTGCTAGAGCTAGATAGATAGATAAATTGTATTTCATACAAATATAAACAACACAAATAGAGAGTTAGATGATGCTAGGGACCGATCGGAGAGTCTATTAAGTCTTAGAACCAACCAAAAGCTTAATTTTCTATCTTAGTTTTTAGATGCCAGCCAACAAAATTTGTTGATGAATATTTCGATGAATATTGTTCAGCTTTATTTCAATTCACACCATGCCTTCCGCTGCCAGAATGGAAAAAGAAAGTAGGAGGACAGAAAAAAATGAACATCCCTTCCACGTCCACCACTTCTCCAAAAACATCCAATCAAAATTTTGAGACGACCATTTTGTTCATCGTAGTTGAAAGGTCCGGAAATTAAGTCTTTGAGGACGACAAACCCTATCAAACCCTTCAGGGCAAGGGCTGTAAGTTATGCCCTGGGGCATAGCCATATATCTATCTCATAGCCATGAGATAGCCATTTTGTTCTGCGTAGTTGATTTCCAGATAGAAATTATGTCTTTGGGGAGGGTAATCCCCCACAACCCTCAGGACGAGGGTTGAAAGTTAAGTCCTGGGGAGATATAAGGTTTTTATAGAAAGCGTTGTCGTAGAAACTTCAAAAAAGGCTCATTCGATTGGAAATTCAAAGGGCTAGTGCCCTTTATAATTGTCGAAAGTTATTGGAGGGCAGCTAACCCCCTCTCACGCCCATCTTTTCCCCAAACACATCCAATCAAAATTTTGAGATATCTAGTTTGTTCAATGTAGTTGAAAGTTCTGGAAATTAGGTCTTTGACAAAACCCCCCAACAGCCCTCAGGGCAAGGGTTGTAAGTTATATAATGTTTATAAGGATATAAGGTTTTTATAGAAAGCGTTGCCGTAGAAACTTCAAAAGAGCTCATTTGATTGAAAATTGAAATGGATAGTGCTTTTTTTAATAGTCGAAAGTGATTGGAAGGCAATTGACACCCCTTCAACAAAATGTTCGACGTCGTTAAAAAGTCCGGAAATTACGTTATTGAGGATGACACTCCCCTTACAGTCCTCAGGGAAAGGGTTTTAAGTTATGCCCTGGGGGCATATAAGGTTTTGCTATAGAAAACGTTGTCGTAGAAAATTCAAAAAAGAATCGTTCGATTGAAAATTGAAACGGCTTGAGCCCTTTTTAATTGTCTGAAGTGATTGAAGGGCAAGTAACCCCCGTCACATGCCCAACATTTCCCCAAACAGATACAATCGAAATTTTAAGATGAATATTTTGTTCAACGTAGTTGAAAGGTCTGGGATTTATGTCTTTAAGGATGACAACCCCCTCACAGCCCTCAGGGCAAGGGTTGTAATTTTTGCCCCGGGGCATGTAAAGTTTTTATAGAAAGCATTTTCGTAGAAACTTCAAAAGAGCTCATTTGGTTGGAAATTGAAATGGCTAGTGCTTTTTTAATAGTCGAAAGTGATTGGAAGGTAACTAACACCCCTTCCACACCCACCATTTATCCAAACACGTCCAATCAAAATTTATAAAGAACCGTCTTGTTCGACGTTGTTGAAATGTCTAGAGATTGTATCTTTGAGAATGACACTTCCCCCAAATTCCTCAGGGTAAAGTTATTAACCTGTACCCCGGATATATATAAGGTCTTTATTGAAAGCTTTATCGTAGATACTTGAAAAAGGCCTGGTTCAGTTTGAATTTCAGAGGGCTTGTGCCCATAGTAATAGTCGAAAGTGATTGAAGGGCAACTAACCCCCCTCTCGCGCCCACCTTTTCCCCAAACACATCCAATCAAAAATTTTAGATAGCCATTTTGTTCAACGCATATAAAAGTTTTAGAAATTAGGTCTTTGAGAATGATAACCCCCCTCAGAGCCCTCGGGGCAAGGGCTGTAAGTTATGCCCTGGGGGCATGTAAGGTTTTTATAGATAGTGATGTTGTAGAAACTTCAAAAAGGGCTCATTCGATTGGAAATTAGAAGGGCGTGTGCCCTTTTTAATAGTCGAAAGTGATTGGAGGATAATTAACACCCCTCTCACACCCACCATTTCCCCAAACACATCCAATCAAAATTTTGAGAGAATGACACTCTCCCCACAGCTCTTAGGGCAAGAGTTGTAAGTTATGCCCTGGCGGCATATAAGGATTTTTTTTTATAGAAAGCGTTGTCGTAGAAAATTAGCAATTCTCTTCAACGTAGTTGAAAGTTCTGGAAATTAGGTCCCTGAGGATGACACCCCCCCCCCCCCCAGACCTCAGGGCAAGGGTTGTAAGTTGTGCCCTGGGGGCATATAAGGTTTTAATTGAAAGCGTTGTTGTAAAAACTTCAAAAAGGGCTCATTTGATTGGAAATTGAAAGGGATAGTGCCTTTTTTAATAGTTGAAAGTGATTGGAGAGCAACTAACGCCCCTCTCATGCCCACATTTCCCCAAAACACATCCAATCTAAATTTTGAGATAGCCGTTTTGTTTAACGTAGTTGGAAGTTCTGGAACTTAGGTCTTGGAGGATGACAACCCCCTAACAGCCCTCAGGTTAAGGGTTGTAATTTATGCCCTGGGGGTATATGAGGTGTTTATAGAAAGCGTTGTCGTAGAAACTCAAAAAGGGCTCGTTTGATTGGAAATTGAAAGGGCTAGTGCCCTTTTTAATTGTCGAAAGTGATTGGAAAGCTTGACATTTTTATAGTAAAGATTGATGTGGGTACAATGTATTTTTTTTTTTTTTTAGGCCAGGGCCCTTCGTTTCGAAGAATTTGTCGTAGGAACTTCGAAAAAGGGCTTATTCGATTGAAAATAGAAAGGGCTAATGCTCTTTTGTTGCCTTAAGATAAAATCAAAATACACTGTGTTAATTCTAATTCCCAATAAGGTATCTCAGCAGTATCCCAAGAACGACTGAGGGGATTATGTTCAAACTGTCGGGGCTACTTCTGCTCTTAAAATTTAACCAAATCAAAATAGCGTAAGTGTATCCAAACTATCAAAGAAAGTAAACATATGTTTTTGTGCATGGTATCAAGTTTTCTATTTCAGGTCAACTAGAGGAGGTATGAAACTAAATTAAACACTACTATTTGTGTCCAGATTTTTAAAAGGGTGCATGTTGTTAAAAATTGCTCAAAATTTTTCTGCAGCATACAAATGCTCGAACGATTTCAAAATATTTCAGATGAAAATCAAAGCCCCCTTACATGCATAGGAAAACTAGGGTGGGGAATGCGACCCCCTTCCACACCCAGAAACTAAAAATATTAATAAGAAACAGGGTATTTTGGTATATCTACCGAACACCAAGTGCCCAAAAGCTTCACAGAAAATTGAGTCAGTTCCTTAGAAAGGTTTTCGAAATAGTGTATGCTTTCACGAATAGAAAACATGGTTAGTGAATGAGGTAAAATGGTATTTCGAAAATTTCCGAAGCATGTTTGGGAAATTTCCAAATTTTCTATCGTTCAATTCTCTATGCTAAAACAAGCTAGCGTATATCCGATGAATCTTCTCTAGCACGAATTCATTCCGCATTACGGCAAACCTAATCGAACAAAACCTAATACGGCAAACCGAAGGTTCGGTTGCAGTGATCGTTTTTACGGCAAACCGAAGGTTCGGTTGCAGTGATGGTTTTTTTTTCGATTATAGCCACAACTCTCCACCAACATTATTGCTTTCCAAAAGCATTCATTGTGCACCCTTGATACTGTTATGCTATACCCCGCTGTGTTCCAACACTGGAACACGTGTCCATTAAAAAGGCAGCTTTTTCGGCAAAATCGAAACCCGGTAGGTTCCAGCTTCTTCCCATAGAGAATAAAAAAGTAGAGGCCAGGCTCTGAAAAACTTCACATTTCGCTGTTAACGTGGAATCACGCTATTCTGGATTCACGTTATTTTAAAATAGAAGAATGGAATAAATAGCGAAAATATGGCTTTCGTTCGCTGTTCTATCTCTATGTGTTTACCCGACAGCTTTGGAGAGGAAATTTTGACCCCAGCGACGTGTGGTCTGAGCTTGAGGCTGAAATGTCCTTAGGAAGGTCGAGCTGGGTTTCTTTGGAGGGCTTGAGCCATTTTCAGCCAGAACCACCAGTGTTCACAAAGTTAAATTCAGTGATTTCATAATTGCTCCGGTTCATATTGAAATCCCTTTGATCATATAAAAATTTGGGTAATTGTCTGTTAAGCCAAACACAACTAAGAGGTGAAGTTAGGTTAACTCTAATGGAATATACCAAAAATATGATGATGATATAATATTTTAGAAGCAAAATTATGGAAACTACGACAAAGAGTTGTGAAAAGCAGGCCGCGCAGAACGCATTATATTAAATACCTAGCTTAATCTAACCACCTCTATATACCAAATATTTAATTAAAATATAGCTACATCGTAGTTTTTCTCACTCAAAATAAGAAAATCATAGCCGATCCCGATGAGACAAACCGGTTATTGTTAGATCTTACATAGCGTCACTCTTGAATGTGTTTCTTTTGACAGACAAGTACCAAAATTTGTTCGAAAAAATCTCAGGCGAACCTGCTTCAGTTATTTATTTACATTTTAATTTTCTATTTTGTTAAGTATTTTCATTTTATTATTACAGGCGTATTTTTTTTTATGAGAATTTCATTAAGGTGCCCGTAAGCGGTTACTATAAGCTCTTCGCCCTTGAGTTCTTTCGACCTTTCTAGATGTTTCAAGTCTTTTCTGTTGCTGTTTGGATGGTTGTCGAATATTACTACTTTGCCATAGCAATAGTTATAATGGCCACTTGGGGTCTTATTGCTTCAATCTGGCAAACTAAATCAGTAAGTGAAGCTAAGGAGAGAGAAAGTGAGCGAAGGGAGAAAGAGAGAGTGGAGTTTCAGAAACGCTTAAATTACCAAGGATTTCACCGTGAAACTATTTTTTGCCCCTCTCTTTGCTTTTCCGTTTCTTTTTTTCTCTTTTTTTGCCTTTTTATGTCTATTCATACCTGAAAATTAAAATTTTCGAATATGTTTTTTTCCAAATTTGAAAGTTTCTAGGGTAGCACTGCATTTTCGTTTGTGTTTCCACGTTGAACCGTAAAAATGAATAAGCAAAATTAGATAGTTAAATTTGACAACACCTTTAGTCCGTAAAAATCTAAACATGAACAATGTGTTAATTCTCAAAGGGAGCTACAATTACAAAGGAAAAATACGGCTTCTTCAAGAATTCAGCTCAACGAGATATAGTTGCTTTAAAAACGGCCTAGCTTGCCCTGCAGCGTGCAAAACGTGCAAAGGGACAGTATGTTCTAACTCTCAAAGAATCTCCCAGAGAACGTCGAAGCTTAGATATCTGAATTAAAAGAATAAGTTGTGAGTACTAGTCGGAGTTTGATTCAGTCTTTCAAATGTTCATGAAGTTGATTCGATAATTTTATCAGTTGTGAAGACTAGTCAGTGCGTTGATAATAGTTTATTCTAAGAGCGATTTTAAATGTCGGCCGCTGAAAACTAGTTTCATAGATGATTTTCATTTTCTAATATTTTTAATGTTTCAATAAACATTTCGCAATCAGTTTTTTTAGGCTGACCCATCAGGTGATGGGTCACCTCGTCCCAGCCGAGTGTGCTGGTGCGCTGGACTTAGGATTCTTTGTCCGAGAGGAAGAGGGTTCAAATCCTAGTGTATCCAATTATTTGGTTTGGAATGGGGGTCAGTGGCGTGGCTCTCTAAGCTTAGGTAGAGTCAACCCAGCTCTAAGTAGGTACCTGGAGAAATCTGGGGAAAGTAAACAGGAAGGGTGTGCGAAAGCACAGGATGGTTAGCCCCCAACCCCCCAATGCACCTCCTGGCTGAAGAGCCAAGAAACGGAGACAGCAAGATGTATATAGATGTAAATCGTACGTTCTATGCCTTGGATCTATCTGGTGAGTTTTAATTAATTAGTAAATATTTATGTTCCATCGATTATCATTAATACACAGTTGGTCTGGGGAGCTTGCAGATTTTCAAGTAATATCTGAAATTGAGATGGCAGGTGAGTCGGAAAACGTCTGGTCCTGCTGCAATATCAAGAAGAAAAAGATTACCATTAATGTGTACTTCTTTCTAGATGTTATAATCTTCGTTTGTTCTAAATACCTTTAAAAGAGTATAACAAGGATTGTTTGGGAATATTCTCTCATAGAAGTTTGAATTAAAATTTTATATTTGAATTAAAATTAAGGCCGTGGCCTACCTTTATGACAAACTTCTATAGTGTTTAATAGATGCATTGACGCGACAGCAAGATATAAATCCGACGTTTACATCTTGTATGCAATTATTATATTATAGTATTATTGTGTTATAACTATTATATAATTTCTTATAATATTTTATAAAACTATGAAAAAGTTTTAAGCAGCCTTAAAAGAGCATAACGAGAACTCTTTCTCGATACAATAATGACCCTTGTCCGTCTTTGCAACAAGTACTCCTCGTATTTTAAATTCCGAAACAAATTTTTTCTTCAAATAATGGGCTTATCCATGGGCACTGTCTTGTCTCCTTATTTGGCAAATTTTTACATGGATTTCATAGAACAGTCTGCTTTGAATAGTTTCCACTTAAAACACTCTATCTGGTTTCGCTTTGTTGATGATATACTTTCTGTTTGGGAAAATGGACAAGACTCTCCAAGAAATTTTTTGGTACATTTGAGCTCTTTTGATTCGAATCTCCAGTTCACAATGGAACTTGACGATTCAGGTAAGCTGCCTTTCTTACATGTTTTGATTAAAAAAACTAATCCTAGTCTTGAATTTTCTATATATAGAAAGCCCACTCATAATGATCGAAATCTACATTTCTCTTCCCATCACCCTCTATCTGTGGAAAGAAGGGTAGTAATCTCTTTATTCGACAGAGTTTTAAAAATTTGTTCCCGTAATCATATAAATTCTGAACTGAATTATGTCAAGGATATTCTTTTTTGCAATGGTTACCCAATCAAACTCATTGAAAATATAATAGATAGACGATTAAAAAAGATAAAAGAACAAAATAGGGAGCTTGTCCCCCTTGATTCAGTTACACCGGCAATTGAGAAAAAAACTTTCATCGTTTTACCATACATCCCGAAACTTGGCGATAGACTTGGAAAAATTTTAAATAAACATAATCTCTCTGTTTCTTTCAAAACCGAACAAAAGGTTGAACATTTTTTTAACTCAGGAAAGGATAAAACAGACCCTGTACTGGGTAGTGGTGTCTACAGAATCCCGAGATCTTGTGGAAAGTCTTTCATTGGTAGGACCCATCAACAACTAGGTGAGCGTTTGCATGAGCACAAAATTTCAATAGATAAGTCCCTGAGATTAAAAAATAACAATGACAACTTTGATTCGGCATTGGCTTCGCATATTTTCGTAAACCCGACCCATCTAGTTCTGTTTGACGAGGCAACCTTAATATCAACTGTTAATGGCGTACCACAAACTTTTAAGGAGGTAATTGAGATAAAAAAATATATGAACCAAAATTTAGCAATAAATAGAGATACTGGAGATATTTCATTAAGCCCAATTTACGACAGTTTAATCTTGAAGGACTCAATCAATATTTTCACCCGAAAAAACTTAAAAGAACCTATTTGCATATCTAATAAAAACCGAAATTGTAGACCAGCTAAAGTTATTACAAGACGAAATATATTTGCAAAATAATCTTGTTAAATTAATTTTAATTTTTTCCTGACTGGTTTTTTTTTCAGGTTGTTTTGTGTATTTTTACATTAAGCTTCGAAAGGTTAGATTTTCGTTTTTTTTTTTTTCTTCTTTTTTTGTTTATCACTGAGGACGACTTTGCGGAGGTCCTTGTCGAAATATTTTCTTATATTTTTCCATCTTAATGGTTCGCTGGCTGACAAAATCCTCGTTTTTTCACCCTTTTTGATTTTATTTTGAATTTTGTTACTTTCTCTCCTCTCTGAGTTTCGTTTGTCGAGAACTCTTTGTATTGACGCGACAGCAAGACGTTTCTATAACTTAAAACGTAGACGTAACGCTGTAAACCTGTAGTTGCAAAGACATCGTAAAAAATCTAGAAGTAAATCCGACGCTGTTCTATGCCTTAGACTTATCTGCTGAGTTTCAATTATTTAGTAAATGATTATGTTTCATCGATTTCATTAATTTTGGTTTGATTTTTGGCATTCGATTTGAAATTTGGAATTTTTGGCTTGATACTCGGATTGAAATTTTATTTTTCTGGTTTAGAATCCTGATTATCAGCTAATCTTCGCTATATGTTCTGATTGAAAGTAATTGATACAAAACTACCATTGTAAGTTATTAATTAAAAAAAAATTTTCCACAAAATAAGTTTTTCAAAGAACAGTAATGAACTCCATTAAGCAAAAACTGAGCAAAAATCTGGCTGGTAGTACTACTACTCCTTAGTACTATCTGTTGGTATATTGGAACACGGCTCATTTTCCAAGGAGATATTTCAGGAAATTTACTGAAAGATATACTGTTGATCTTTTAGTTGGGTAGAGTTACAGAAATATGTCGAGGATAAAATGGACACTTTCCATATATTTTCTGCATAGCCAAAGGTGTCTTCTAAACGCGATGGAGATGGCCGTATTGAATCTTAAAGCGAATAATGCTTAAATTGAATATGCAAATCAAGCTTAAAACGAAAAAAATATTTTGCTATTGAAGTATAATTGAAACACAAAAGGAAAAGAAATTAAATAAACAATCAATGCAAACAAACACACAATAGATACTAAAATATTTGAATAAATAAATATTAGAACGAGCGAAACTTAAATTGAATATGCAAGTCAAGCTTGAAACGAGCAAAAATCACTACAAACGAGAGTTTGGGCATCGCCTCCTTCTCTCACTGTAAAACTCTAAAACCTACTGCATCATTGTTGCTTTACTGAAAACTATATGTGTCTTGAACAGTCTTGGAAAGTATAAAAAAAAAAAAAATTAAATATTTGATATATAATAATATTAATTGTTGAAAGATCCATCAGTTCAAAATTTTGTTTCACTGTAAATTTATTTTGATTTTCAACGCTGTAAGAACTGGGAGAGTAAATATTTGTAATATAATTTGTTTTCAGCGAAGCTCCAATGACGCAGTAGGTTTTAGGTTTTTACAGTTAAGGATATATGAGCATCCCTTCTATAAGAACCATATATACAACAGGGCATAACTTACAACACCTGTCCCTGGGTCCTGCGGGGGGGGGGGGTGTCGATACCGGAGTTTTAACATATGATGTTTGAACTATTTTTAACAAAATGTTCACCTCAAAATTTTTATCGGATGGGTTTGGGGGAAAGGCGTGGAGGGGCTACTTGCCGTTCGATCTCTTTTGACTCTGAGAAAGTGAACTAGAACTTTTGGTTTTCAAACAAATGAGCCCTCTCTGAAGTTTATACGAGCATCTCTTTAATAAGAATCATATACGCTCCCAGGGCATATCTTACAACGCCTGCTCCCGGGCCCTGGGGGGTTGTGTCGACAGCAGAGTTTTTGTTATAAGATCTTTGAACTATTTTTAACAAAATGGCTATCTCAAAATTTTATCGGATACATTTGGGAAAAAAGGGCGTGGGGGTGGATGATACCCTCCGATCTTTTTTGACTCTTAAAAAGTGAACTAGAACTTCCAATCTCCAATCAAATGAGCCCTCTCTGAAGCTTATATGAGCATTCCCTCGATAAGAACCATATATGCATCCAGGGGATAACTTGCAACGCCTGTCCCCGGGACCTCGGGGGTTGTGTTGACACCGAAAATTTTGTTATATGATCTTTGAACTATTTTTAACAAAATGGCTATCTCAAAATTTTTATTGAATGCGTTTGGGGAAAAAGGCCGTGGGGGACGGGGGGGGGGATAGTTGTCCTCCAATCACTTTTGACTCTTAAAAAGGGCAATAGAACTCTCAATTACCAATCGAATGAGCCCCCTTCGAAGTTTATGCGACGACCCATTCCATATGAAGTGCCTCTCGGGGAAATAAAAGAATAAATCCCGATGGGAATTTTTTTCACTAGGCATTTTTTTTTCGAAACGCGTTTTTTAACTTTTGGTTACTATGGGCTGTGGTTCGCTCTTTACTAGGTTGCACTGCCACTTCAACCATGATACCTTGCCGAGACATGCTTTACAGCTCCAGGAAGTTTTACCCCGGCGTCCGTGGGTTTCTAAGTCTTCTTGACTGTATAAACAAGATGATGAAAATGTAGAAGGATTATTTAAGTGAACCAACGAAATTGTCGTTAGAAGGATATGAAAAATATAATAGCTTGCTTCGTAAAATTCTAAAAAATGAAAAAGAGAAGTATTTTTTTTAATAAATTCCAGAATTGTGGGAACAATGGTAAGAAATTATTGAGTGTTATAAAATCAGTTTTAAAACCTGGTTCTAAAAGTTCTGATACGCCAAAAAAACTATAGTTTTAGACAAGGTTGTCACTACTGCTTTTCTTTTTAGAAGGCGCTACAAAAAACGTACCGGTGAGACTGTATCTAGGATTTTTGATCGGGGGAGGGGGGTATTTATTTTGAGGGGGTATAAAAAACTTTAAAAAATCATCAACAATTTATTTTAATGCTTTTTTGTTGCATTTTTACGAGTCGGAAAAAATTTCATGAGGGGAAGGGTCAAACTCTCTGAGCCCCCCCCCCCCACCCTGGATACAGCGTTCCGTATCGGCAAGACCGAAAATTCGCCGACTCTTTAATATCTAAAAACAGGTTTGAAGCTGTAAAAATTTCTCTTAATTGTTGTGTAAAGGATTCGAAAAAATTGTCTTTTTTTGTGACGAACCGGTGGAAGTCTTAGAAATGTATGACTAAAAATCGTGATCTCGCATAACGTCCCAGAGAAATAAACATTAAAAAATGGTGCATAGAAATCCTAAAAATTATTTACTTTTTGCCCTTGGATGGCCTTGAACATTTTTTCCGGAGCAAATTGCCATAAAACGACAGAGACCGGTGTTGTTGTTTTTTTTTTTTTTTTTTTTTTTTTTGAATTGCTTGTCACGCATGTATTTTGGGTGATAATTTATCTCAAAAGCTGTATTATGCTGCGAAGCGCTTAGCTAATTAGCTTTGCTTATGCATTTTCACGGCTCATCGTGGCAACACTGACAGGAATGTGGTACTGCCCTATCAGCTTCATAATTTTGAAAGATCATAAAAATGTTAAATAATCGTGGTTTTCAGGCATGAATTGACCCGAGATACGTCCAGGGGATAAACAATATTTTTTTGATGTCCTTGGTACTTTGAGAAGCACCTTATTCCCTTGTATTCTTGTTTTATCATATTTGTGTTTAGGCAAATAAGATGGCTTCTGAAAACTATGTTGAGGGGCAAACCAAGGTCGGGGGCTACTGCTCCCCTCCCTGGTGTATACTAATTTACATGCCTGTTAATGAGTATAAAACTAAGTTTGAAAATTTTGAGCATAGCATTTCGTTTTACATCGGTTGTCATTTGAATCTTTCCACGTGTGTATATCGTATCATAGGCAGCGCAATCGCGCTGCCTAAATAAAGAACGATGTTGGCACAATGTAGTATTCTTTTTTTTCATACCAGGCACTTCGTATCGAAGAAATTGTCGTAGAAACTTTGAAAAGGGCTCATTCGATATGAAATCAGGATGGTTAGTGCCCTTTGTATTAGTCGAAAGTGATTGGAAGGTCAGGCTTAGTGCTTTTTCGTAACCTTTCATAAGAGACCGAGATACAATATCTTTAATAAGCCCGGTACGGCGTTAAATATTCTGGCGAGGGTGAGTTTATTAATACTATTTCTCAGGCTTACTGCTTTTCCGTAACCTTTCGTAACAGACCGAGATACAATTTCTTTAATAAGCCCGGTGGTCGATCTAATCGTTGAACCATAATCAATTCCGAGGTACCGCAGGCTATCCGATTCATTAGTCACCGAACCTTCAATATTGAGCGAAACAGAGAAATTGTACTTCGCCGGCCTGTTAAAAATACAAAAGTCTGTTTTGGAGACATTCACAGCAAGACCAATAGATTTATAAAGTCCAACAATCTTATCCAAATTATCCCGTAAAATCAGATATAGAAAAACTGAGTAGCAGTAGATCGTCGGCGCATGACAAATAGCTAATATCAAGCCCATCAAGGTTGAAACTTCCCTTTAACTCTCTAGTGACTGTACACGTTGCGCAGTTAAATATAGTGGGACTGTCTTACAACTATAAGTAGTGGTACATCTTCCGAAAGTATCGGACGATTATTTTGCTTATCTCTACCTAGCACAATTCGTATAACTGTGTTGCTATACCAAAACTGCAAAACGGACACAATGGAGGGATCAACGCTGCAATCCAGAAGTGATAACAATGCTTGTGAGTGCAAAATACGATGAAAAGCAGCAGAAATGTCAATACTACATGTAGCTTTAGTAGTCTAACTACTATGTTTCTCTTCCGTTATTATTCGTCAGAGTGTGGCTTTGTCTCATAAGGCATGTCTCGCTCTGCCATTGCTTAATCAACCATCATGGGAACACGGACTTTCAGGGTACGTTTAGTGAGATGTTGAACCAATTCAAAATAAGTTATGAACATCCTGGAAATCAAAAGGGGTATCTGCAGTATCTCACGAATGGCTAAAGATATTAAATTAAAACTTGCAGGAAATTTTGGGGAAGAAGTAGAACTGACTAAAAAGACACTATGTGCATTGAGGTGGTCAGGGGGACTTTTGGGTAGTATCTCAAGAACGGCTATGCCTATTAACTTGAAAATTTAGAGAAATTTAGAGGGTGATGGGTTGTTTAAATACATCAAAATACACTGTTTGCCTCCTGGTTGTCGAAAGAGTTTATCTACAGTAGCTTAGAAATGGCTAAGGGTATAAAGTTCAAACTTTCAGGGAACGTTGAAGGGGATGCTGTACTAAGTGAAAAGACACTATTTGAATCCAAGCTATTTAAAGGGAATATATGCAATGCATAAGGGTAATGCATCAATGCAGATCAAGTTTAAGCTTTCAGAGAATTTTAGAGGATGTTGAACTAATCAGAAGAAACTAGGTGCACCCAAGTGGTCAAAAGAGTATATTTGTAATATATCAGGAAAGTTGAAAGTGTCAGGGCTTGTTGAACCAAGTCAAAAGACATTATATGCATCCGAATTGTCAAAAGTATGTATCTCCAATATTCCAGGAACGCCTAAGGTTATCAAGTTAAAACCTTCTAAAATATTTAGATAAATCAGAAAAATACACTGTGCTTCAAAATTGTCAAAAAGACGTATCTGCAACATCTTAGGAACGACAAAAGATGTCAACTTAAAATTTTCAACGAATGTTGGTTAGGCTATTAAATTTAATCAGAAGGCACTATGTAGGTCTAGGTTGTCAAAAAGGTATATCTGAAGCATTCACAAGCTTCTAGGGGCATTAAGTTAAAACTTTGAGGGAATGGTGAGGAGGTGTTGAATGAAATCAAAATAAACTACCTTCATGTAGGTCATCAAAAGGATGCATTTGCAATTTTTCAAGAATGGCTAAGGGCATCAAGCTAAATCTTCACAAAATTTGGAGAGAGATATTGAATAAAGACACCAAGTTGATCAAGGCTGTCAAAATGGAGTATCGACACTAAGAAAACTTTATTAAGTTTACGGTATTAAATTAAACAAGTGCACGCTACTGCTACTACTACCACTACTATTACAAGTACTACTTCTATTAGGACTGTTGCTAAGGAAAATAAGGCGAGAATTTTAGTCAATGTTGAGGAGGAATCCAAACTAAATCAATATACACTATTTACAAACAGGTTGTCAAAAAGGTGTATAAGCAACATCTTAGACATATCGATCTTCGTGAATTGCACGCTGTAGGGATTCTTTTCCATTCTCCAGTAAAACATCTGTCAAAGTATCCATCCATACTTTCCCTACAGAAAGTTAAGTTTTCAAAAATAAATTTTGTGACATGCATTGCATGCCTAGGAAACCTAAAATCTCACAAAGCGTTGCGTAACCTCCTTCTGAGCCCATGACACCCCAAGTAGCCTTCAAATTGAGGTCTCCATGCACATTTGTGTAACGTTCAATTGATTCTTTCGGATTTTCTTCGGAAAAAGATGTTAAATAATCTTTGATCTTTATCACGGGTGGGCCAGGTTCATTTTTCACTAGTTTTTTCCACTTACAGGCAGTACATTCTGTCACTAGTGTAATTTTTAAGCCAACATTATATACACGAACGATGCGCATATCGGGGCTTTCTTCTCTACATTGAAATTTGTGCAGTAAAAATTCTGCGAGCTCTTGGACGAAAAATGGAAGGTTCACTATGCAGCTGAGATTCGGAATGTTCCCTAAATCAACACCCTCGGAAATTTTTTTCTGTTTCTCAATGAGAGCTGATCCTGCATTTAAAACTTATAACGAAAAGCAATTATTCCGTATATGGGGGGGGGGTTGCCCCCTCTTCGATACCTCGCTGTTTACGCTAAAGCTTGACTTTTTTTAGCAATTCTTTAAGATCGGCTCCTTAAACACAAGGGCCGTTTAATTACAATAAGAAGCTTTTTATAAGAACTAAAAAACTTTATCGTGAAAACGAGGTAATGAGGAGGGGGCAACCTCCCTCATATACGGATTAATTTATGTTCGTTTTTAAGTTTTAGTGCTGCTTCTTACTTTCAGTTGAATAACCTTGTTTTTTCTTTAATTTTGGGAACTATTCGTACAACAAGACATTTTTTATGCAACCTAGTTGCAACGGCCAGCACGGAAAGGGAGGGGGGGGGGGGGCAGCACGGATTTTTTTCTGCTCGACACATTCGTATCAATGTCATTACAACCTGCGGTTAAATCCGGTTAAATCAAGGAGGGGAAAGCAATCCCCCGTCCCCCTGGATTTATCAGTAGTTCTACCCGGACCATATCCAGGATTTTTTCGGGGATGTTTTACACAAGAATTTTTCGGGGGGGGGGTAGGGGGTTACACAAAAAATCAAAACGCATAAAAAATTTGTTTATATCCATTTTGGTTACGTTTTTACGAGTCAGACAAACATTTCGACGGGGGTCAAATCCCCTATTCCCCCTCGAATACGGCCTTGAGTGCTACGACACAGAGCGACACAGCAGAGTGAAAAATGGATCAGGTAATCTGGTTGTTCAAAATGCCCAATAACGACTTCTGGGCAGGAAAAAGACCCCGAGAAAAGAGGCCAGTAGCGTTAGCAAAAAAAGAAGCTATCAGTGATACTATACTAAACTACGATTTTCTTTGATTTTTCAGATGAGAAGACGTAAATCCACCATTAAGACTTTTCAAATGTGACCAATAGTGGGTTTTTCTCTTTTTTTCAGGTCCGACGCTATTGTTAAGGAGTTTGGAAATTCTTTCCAAAATGCTTGAATTTTTAAGTTATGAATTTTAATTTGGGCTATATATTTGCAAATTAGGGGGGTTGGGATGAAGCATACCATATATTAAATACGTAACCTAGCCTAGGTATCCCCCCCCAAACCCCAAAAAACAACAGTTTAAACATCGTAAACGCAATAGATACCATTTCTTAAAAAACAGTTATTTTATATTTTAGTGTCAATGCATGTAATTGACTCTTCTGGGAGATGTTATTAAAAGCAAAGAATAATACTAAAATGAAGCAATAGGTTTGACATCGACAGGATAAACTAATCCATGTATTTCACCACTACCCCCCCCCCAAAAAAAATATGAGTGACTATTTTATTAATACTTCCTTTTCCGTCAGCTTACAGAGAATTGCTACTAGCATTTATTAGTGAAAATATCTGACAATCTAAAACGGGATTGGATAAAATTGCTAAGAAATGTTGAGCGCAAAGTGCAAAAGCTTGAAGAAATTTTTATCCAATCTGGTTATTTTTTAGGAAAGAAGAAGAAACGAAAAACTTTCCATACCCCCCCCCCCAAAAAAAAATGATCTTTTCTAGTCATTCAACGCCCCTCCCCCTTGCCCTCTTTACACCGTGATTCCCTCATTCTGCTCCAACAAAATTCCCATTCCTACTCCAATAAAATGTCCCACAGGAAACTTTTTTCCTGTTTATAATTTAAATCTTAAATAATTGAATCATCTCCTGGTCTTTCCTTCTGTTTTGCCATTCACTGTTAAAATTCATTTTAGTAAATTATGGACACGTCATTTTTGTATACTGTATTTCACTCATTTCTTCTAATTTCTTTCAGTTATTTTATTAATTAATATTATTATATTTTTAATTAGCTTTAAAGTTTGTTAGTTGGTTTGTTATTCCTTCCCCCTTCCCTACTTCCCCACCCCCTTCTCATAGGTTATTCTCCTTTGAGCGAGACTGCATTTTATGTTTTCTTTGTGACTCTCTCTTGGATCCTATTGCTCTTTAATCTTGCTCTTGAAAAATATTTCTCACATCCTTTTTTAGAAAAAAAAAACAAGTCTTGCTTTTGTTCATTTATCTTACAGTACAAAGGAAGGACAATCCAGATACATGATTCTGCTATGTAAGCGTCGTCTCTATGTTATTATCCAAATTCTGTTAATACGGATCAATGTCTCACATTTTCTACATAATTACCAAGAAGACGTACAGTTTTATTTTGAAGAATGTGCACTCTTTTAAAATTTACATAAAAATTACATGACCAAAGAACACAGCCATATGAAATATAGAGTGCAACAATATTATGGTATAGTAACAGAAGAACTGATAATGGTAAAACATGCTTTAATCGGCCCTCTAGCAACTTTAGCTGCAACAAGAACACTATGGGGCCTAGTAAAGCACAAATTATATTCTGGCTCTTAGAAAGCATGGGGTTTAGAACCCCATATTCATATCAATTTCTGCATGTTTTGAGTTTGACTCGGTTATTTATTTTAATTTCTGTTTGTTTTTGGGTTTCATTTATTTATGGATACTGATTTGTGGTAGTTGTATGCTTGGTAGATTATTTGATTCTATTTTTGTTCGTTTTTGGTTTAATGGAGTTCTTTACCTTTTTTTGAAAAACTTATTTTCTGGATTTTTTTTTTTTTTGATTACTTTCTCTTCGTTTTATATTGACATAGACTTTGTCAGGGAGAAAGACTGAGCCTGTTCTAAAGTCAAACAACCAGCCCTTCCATAAAAACCTTAAATACGCCCTGGGCATAACTTACAGGCCTTGCCCCTAACCTCTGGGGTTTGTTTCAACCCCCAAAGCCTTGTTATATGATATTTAGACTATTTTGAATATAATCTCAAAATTTCTATTACATGCATTTCGGGACAACACGACGTGGGAGGAGGGGGGGGGGGGAGCGGCCGTCCGTCCACTTTGATTCTTAAAAAGAAAACTAGGGCGTCTGATTACCAATCCAATGATCCCCCTCCGAAGTTTATATGACCACGTTTTCTGTAAAAAAAAAACTTGTATGTCCACAGGGCATTACTTACAACCCTTGCCCTGAGGACTGGGGGGGGGGGACTTTTTATCCACAAAAACATAATTTCCAGATCTCTTTTTTTCCAAGGGTGATCTTATCAATCCAGTGGTCCTACAATTTCGTGAGACGGCTCATTCAAACGGAAATTAAAAGTTCTAGTGCCCTTTTTAAGTGACCTAAAAAATTAGAGGGCAACTAGGGCCACTCCCACACTCTTTTTTTCTGAAAGTCAACGGATCAAAATTTTGAGTCACCTTCTCAGTAGGTTCCCTCCCCAGGCCACTCAGCTCGTCCCCAGGTGGCGGATAGGGGAACTTCCTACAGATATGTAGGGTACCTCTATAAAGAGAGGCACAGACAACGGGGGACCTAGCCCCTGGGAGTCCATAATCGAAACTGGGGTACCCTCGCCCGGGATTCATAAATACAGGTGGAGGAGGAAGAAGGCCCCTCTGACACACATTGAGCAGGGCCCACCGGTGTGTTGACACGTCCCGCTAGTTGCGAACCTTTTTCCATTGATGGGTTGAATTGTATGGCACTGGAGGATACCATCGTGGGAGGATCCTCTCCAGGAGGACAACTGCGAAAGGGCGGAAAATCCAGAATTGGACAACGGCCTATGCAAGTGTAAGGGTCTAGGGAACCCTTGTTCAAGTCAATTCCCTTAAAATTCACCAGGCTATTACACTGTGAATTCTTATTCTCGCAACCTATAAATAATAGATGCATTTATTCAATAATTGTAGACATAAGTGTTGACGACATTTTTTATTTATTTTTTCATTGTTTTATAAAAAAAGAAGAGGGCTGTCACCTCACAACACCTATGTTAAAGGTCTAGTTCAAACATAGGAGGAAAGATAGTGCCCTCATCTACTATCAGCAATGAATTAACTTTATGCTGATGATTTAAAGCATAATCGAGTCAAATTTAAAACAAAAAGAAATTACTGCAAACAGGATTAGGGCAACTCCCCCATTCCCGCCCCTAAACATTCTATGGTTTAAGCTTTAGAAATAATTTTTGATGTGTGGAAATACTAGGATACCGTCTTGTTTCTCCTCAGTTACAGTCTAGTTTACCCAATCCATGCTAGTTGTAGCTCCTAATAATGTCTTGCTTTTCCAGCTCATGCATTTACACTTCTTCGCTTATCGTGGAGTGTAAATAGTTTACAGATGGCAGGATGTACAGCTAATTTCTGTTTTCAAGTCTATGATGTATTCACTCTGTAGTTGACCTTTATCACCAAAATGTAGTTTTGAAATTCAATACAAACACTATCTTATGATTTAATACGATGCTTTATGTCCTTTTCACAAGACCCATGTTAACATTATGGAGTTGTATTTCAATTTGATCGTTTTGTTGTACGACTGCATGTCAACCTTAATAATTGGGATTCTTCTATCATTAGGATTTAGATCCTAACTCTTTAGGCCTTTTAAAAAAGCAAGTATGGTTCTGAAACATGGCAGTACTTCGAAAGGCTGAGGGCAGGGCTGCATCCAGGATTTTTTCATGTGGGACTTTGCGATGGGGTTATTAAGACCAGTTTACACTGGCAGATCCAGGGGGGCGGGGGGACGATACCCCCAAGATTTTTTTCTGTTGCCGTCTTTCCCTGTTTTTTTTTCACTCTTTTTCTAGAATAAATTTGTCAATTTGGTCAATTTTTGGCACCTTCGTCACACACCCCCCCCAAGATTTTGCTCATTAGCGTCCTTGTCACATTGCCCCTTCCCTCCAAGATTTTGCTCTAGATCCGCCCCTGCGAATTTATAAGAGCCGCATATACATGAGCAATAGTATTTAAACGAGCCATTAAGCATCATCCGCGGGGGAGTATTTTCCGGGGTCTATTTTCAGCGGTTTTTTTTACGGGGGTAGATATTTTCCGGAGGGGTAATCGCCGGGGGGGGGGGGGGTAAACGCCTAGAACCAGTAAATATACCGTGGGTTGCTCTCTTTCTCAGAAAGCATGTACGCGAGTTGGAGTATGTCAAACGTAGCAGAACTGTACCAACTGTGCTTTTGGGGAGTGTGTAAAGCGAATTGGGGAAAGTATATAGAGCAGACACAAAATTCTTGCAGCGTAAAAAAAGCCTTTTCGCGTGCAGACAATCATCCGCTTAGCACAGGTACTGTTCTCCCGATTCTCTACCGTCGGCCGGGAGTGCTATGCGTGGTTAGGGACAAATCATCTGACGCTTCCCGTTTTCCCCCGAGGAATCTCCAGGTACCCATTTGGAGCTGTGTTGACTCTGGCTGAACTTACAGAGTCACCGTGCTGGCCCTCGTTCCGAACCAAATAATTAGCAACACCAGGACTCGAACCCCTGCCTTTACGGGCACAAGTTGCAAGTCTTGCGTGCCAATAATTTGGCTAGTGCAGTTCATTGAGCTAACACTGTCTCAAAACTCTTTTCCAAAAATTAAAAAACATAGATCCCAAAAATTCTGGTGTTTCATTTTTGAAAAAGTAAACTTTTTTTTAAACCCTATTAACTTTGGAGGCTTCGGTGACTCTGGTTCTCAGACTCCTGGTGCCGGAGCTGTTTATTTTGATACATGTTTTGTCATTGGCCCGGGAGTATGAATGTTTATGGTATTTTGTTTTATTGCCAATACCTGTAAACTTGGTTTTCATAGTTCATTATTTTCAGCATAAAAAAATCCAATTGAAGTTTAATTTGTCTTATAGTTCACGAAATTCAATTAGAACTTGTGGAAAGTGCCAAAAGTTGCTGCTGTTTTGCTTTCATTTTTGACTTCAAAAATAAAAACCGGTTTAAGAGAAAATTTGTCCATATGGATTTCCAGATTACACGTTTCACCATTTTGTTAGCTGAACATTAGCTGTTGCGCAAATTTCGATAGTGTGCAATAACCCAAGTTATACAAGTCCAATGCATTATGTCACCTGTTATTTGTCTTTGTAGCTATGAAACTGGTTTTCATAGATCGTACATTATCCTCACTATCCTTAGCAAATTATCCCTAGCATATTGTCATCCCCAGACCTCAGGGGCTGCTTGGGTCATATTCAATCTAGAGGTATAGTTTTAGAACCTTTCAAGTATGTTAAACAAAATGGATATTTTAAACTTTGGTCGAACAGTTTTTGGTGAAAAAAGGGACGTGGGAGGTGGGCTAGTAGCCGTCCGATCTTACAATAAGATCGGACAAATAAGAAAATTTGGAGAATTATGGGAGTTTCGATTGGATATTAGAAGTAAATATTAAAACCAATAGCCAATTCCCAAAGTAGGTACCCCCTCTTACTCCCAACCGACTTCAATCATCAAAATATGATCGACTTAATCTATCTAGTTATATTGCAAATCCTATTATAGAAAGTTTTGAGTCCTATTTTCAATGATTTCTTTTTTATTTAGAAAATTATATTTATTGTATACCTACCTTCTAATTATTCAATGACTTCATTTCTGTTTTGTTTATAGATGTAGAGGGTGTATTCGTATCCACCATTCACTCCACTTTCGAATGTTTTAACAGAAGAAAGTCTAATTTAGAACTGATTAAGGATTGTTCTGGGTACCCGGCTGACTGACCGCATTTCAAACAATAGGCTATACGAAAAATGTGGTTCAATACCGCTCTCTAGGGCTATAATGAAAAAAAGGTTGAGGTGGCTAGGCCATGTTGTGCGGATGAAGGATGACAGATTGCCGAAGGTTGTTCTTTTTGGCCAACCTTCTAGGGCTAAACGGAAAGCAGGTCTTCCTCGTCTGGGGTGGGAGGACGTCATAAAGAAAGATTTAAAGGAAATGGGAACTTTCTGGGCGGATGTACAAAGGGAGGCTTTGAATAGATTGGGGTGGAGGAGGAGCCTGCGTAGCTGTGTTGGCCTCAGGGGGCTTGGTGCTGCGATCAGTTGTTAGTAGTAGTAGTATAGCTCAAATTTGCTTGTAAAAACGAAAAAAAACAGCGAAAAAAAACGGTTACACGTAGGTTCTACTTAGATGAAGAATAGTTAGGATAAAATATTTCATAAAGTACTGTTCATTGCGTAAACACCTTATTTTTGGATATTAACCATTCCATAAATTAAGGGCTCAACCTGTGTGATTTACCTAGATACTTTAATAATACAATTATTTTATTTACTGGGTATTGACATTTTTGTAACTTGAATATAAATAAATACTTGAATATAAAATCCCTTGAGATTTAGTTAATTTATAAGTACGGGGACTTGCACAAAGAGATATAATTACCATAGAGCAGTGGTCAGTAATTTGTGGCTCCAGAGCCACAAATTACTGACCTCTGCTCTATCATTCCGAATATATGTTCGGAATGCAGGTTAGTCTGTTTCCGTCTGTTTCCATCAAAGTGCATTGAAACAAGTGGGAAGGAGTACAAGTGGGAAGGAGTGCAGAGTGCATTGAAACAGAAATAAGTGGGAGGAGCTTTTTGTTCACGAAGACCAGAAATGATCTGCGATAAACTTACTGGGTATATTCTGTCTACTGTGGTTTTTATCAATATCAATTAAGTTGACAGAAGAAAAATAATGTCTGTCCCATTTTGGGGTTTGGCAAATCAATACACAACAACTGACTTTTTCAAAAATTAATTTAAAAACTTTTTCCACGAAATAAGTTTTTTTCAAAAAAAAAATAATCCATTAAACCAAAAAAGAACAAAAACAGAGTCAAATAATCTACCAAGCATACAACTACCACAAATCGGCATAAATAAACTAATGAAACCCAAAACAAACATAAATCAAAATAAATAACAGAGTCAAACTCAAAACGAGCAGAAATTAATGTGAGTAGGGATCTAATCCGCTATGCTTTCCAAAAGCCAGAATATAAATTTTACTTTACTGAAAAAATTCAAATGAAATTACTGAAAAAAGTGTGCATTGTCAGTTTAATATACATATGCTCATATTTTTTCCTTAAAATCTTAATTAATTTTAATTTCTTAAAGTTATAAAAATGAAAACATTTAAAAGAATTTTTTTCAGTTAAGTACTGAATTTCTGAACATTCTGGCTTTTAGAAAGCATAGGAGTTTTGATTTATCTCCCTTCGTCCCTTTCTCATGCGCTGTAAGTTTCAAGCCAAAAAGAGGACTGGATAATTATATTAACTGTGGTGCTATATGTCTATCCTTGTAAATATTTCCGCACCCAATTTGAGAATATTCTATTTTGTGTTTGGTTCCATCTCGATTCCTAGATGGTACGAATTTTACGAGCTTATTACATACTTTAATGAATTCTATCTAAGAAATTCACTGTTGCACAAAAATAGAATTGAATTGCAACATCACTGTTGCATAAAAATAGTTAGTGAATCTGTTGCACCGATTCACATACAAAAATACCGCAATAAACTGAATGGCAAGAAATTTTTTCTTCAATATTACCTTCTCTCTCTCAAAGAAACTAATTTGGAGCGCTGTCTTTCGTAAGATGTTTAGTTTCACTTTTTTTTTTTTACGTCTAAGAATAGATAGATATATATATTTATTGACACGAAAGCCCTATTGGGCCATGGTTACACACAACAATCAAGACAACAAAACAACAAAACGTAAAATGACACGATAATAAACTGATTATTCAAGAAAATCTTAGGGATGCCTCATACCTACCCGAGGGAACGTTCCAATATTATTTATATTTAAATAACACCTACTTTTTATATTTCCAAAATCTAATATCTCTTTACTTTTGGTTAAATTCCTAGAAGGGGACTTGAAGAATTTTGAAAATTTGGAAAAATTAAACTTGATCCTGCAAAAACAACCCTAACATACCAACAATTTTGTACCAAATATTCTACAAAAATGTACCCGAAATTTTGGACTGTACCATTAAATGTTCAAATGTACTACATTGTGCCTAATTATAACAAAGAAGGTACAATTGTACCGCAGTGGCACTACTGAAGCCAACCATCTTAACCCCAATTTTGGCATAATCATAGGCTTAGATCCCATCGTAGACTCGATATTAATTACGTTGACTATTTACAGAGTAAAAAATTTGACATAGCAGATTTCAATATAATAGGCTATAAGATCTAATTACTCCAACTATAGATAAAACGTTGAGGTGGCAGTTTCTTATAGAGCAAAATATACTTGACAAAGTAAACTAGTACAAACACAGCATACAATGATAGAGCTGGCTTTAAGATAGGACTACTTCAAACACAAAAAAACATACTCTTTTATTTATAAAAAATACAACATCTAATGAAAAATACACTTAAAATAATATCACTTTTTTTTACACTATTTTTAATTTGAACACAACAAACTTGCATATTTACAAAAGTACAAAAAAAATCTGCTCTAAGTAAAAAGATACCGTTGGTGGCGAAACTACTGAAATATTCCAACTCTTGCATTTTTACGAAAGAAATCCAAAATGAACTTTGACAAATCAAGAGAATGTAACTGTTACAAGGTAAACGATAACAAAACACTACTGAAATATTCCAACTCTTTAATTTCAATGAAAGAAATCCAAAATGAACTTTGAAAAATCAAAAGATTGTAAGTGTGACAAGGTAAACCACGACAAAACACTACTGAAATATTCCAACTCTTGCATTTCAACGAAAGAAATCCAAAATGAACTTTAAAAAATCAAGAGAATGTAAGTGTGACAAGGTAAACCACGACAAAATTGAAGCTTCAAAACAATATAGTAATGGGTCTGCGAGGAGGAAGACGTAGAAATTAATCTTCAATGTCCCATAATTTTGAATAAACATGAATATTAATACTGTGCGGTGATAGCTCTTCTCTTGATTCATGAAACGTTTTCTTCGTAATATAAAAGATAGCATTCATATGCTTGACACCACAAAATGTAGGGGAAGGGCATAATGAACACCATCATAATTTTTTTGGTTTTTTTCAGCGGGGGGATAAGGGTTATTCTTTAACTTGTCTTTTTTTTTTTGTTCTTGGTAATTAAACGACTTATTTTTGATGGAACAATTTATTGGCCTTACTGGCTTTTCAAAGTATTGATTATTGAAAAATATCCAAAACATTCAAAGCTTGAAACACTTAGCTGTTCCTGCTTGTCTTTGTCTTTTTTCTGCTACTATATGTAGTTCATTTTTGTAAGAGTTATGGCTGACATTAAATATTCTCATAATTTGGAATAAACTTGATACTGCAGACTAGCTTAAACCGATTTTTTTGCATTTAAAAGAAAGATAAGAAGCGTCAAAAGCCTAAAACTTCTGATATCCAATTTAGTAAGCCCCCACCGAATTTTATGCGACCACTCTTGCCATAAGAGCCTTGTAAGCCCTTGGGGCATGACTTACTTACAGTACCTGCCCTGCGGTCTGTGGGGAGTTTACCATCCTCGAAGACGCAATCACCGGATCTTTCAACTACGCTGAACAAAATGGCTGTTGCAAAATTTTGATTATATGTGTTTGGAAAATGAGTGGGCATAGGAGGAGGGCTGCTTGCCCTCCAATCTCTCTTGACTCTTAAAAAAGGCGCTAAAAGTTTCAATTTTCAATCGAATAAGCCCCTTTCAAAGTTTTAACGACTACTCCTTCTATACGAAGTGCCCTGGACTAAGAAAAAAAAATGTTCCAACATACAATTGAACTGAAACACGATGTTGATTGCTTTTGTTTGCTTTAAAATTTTCTAAACTTGAATTGGTGTTTTCGTCAATACGTAATATGACAGACACACGCGCAATATGAAAGGGGTCTTTGAATTTTTCAGGCATGGTTTAAGTGAATGGGGGTTGAGCTAAACGGGATCGCATTGAATGAGTTTTGAGTTGCGTTGGGGTTGAGTTGAATGGGGCCGAGTTAAATGACGGTTGAATTGAACAAACGTTCAGTTACACGCACACCCTGTGGCTCGCCAGGCTATTGACTTAAACAAATATGCAATGATATAGGAAATATAAATAATGAAGATATGTATTTAGGAATGAACTTCACAAATTTTTTTTTTGTGCCTCTAATGTTTTCTGTGTCATACTGGGGGGTTCGCAAAGCATACGATTTTTTGTGATTTTTGCTTAACCAGTTCCGCGCAAAAACTGAAGTTGAGTTGCATGTGGTTTAAGTGAAAGAGTTTTGAATTGCGTGGGGGCGGTGGGGGTTGAATTGGATAAGTGTTCAGTTGCATGCACACTATGTGTCTGCCCGAGCTTTTGACTTTAAAAAATGTGGTATGATATAGGAAATAGAAATGATAAAGAAATATGTTTAGGAGTGAACTTCACAAATGTTTTATCGAACCTCTAATGTTTCTGTGTCATACTGGGGGGTTCGCAAAGCATACGATTTTTTTTTATTTTTGCTTAACCAGTTCCGGGCACAAACTGAAGTTGAGTTGCATGTGGTTTAAGTGAAAGACTTTTGAATTTCGTGGGGGCGGTGGGGGTTGAATTGGATAAGTGTTCAGTTGCATGCTCAGTATGTGTCTGCCCAAGCTATTGACTTTAACAAATGTGCTATGATATAGGAAATAGAAATGATAAAGAAATATGTTTAGGAGTGAACATCACAAATATTTTATTGGACCTCTAATCTTTTCTGTGTCATACTGGGGGTTCGCAAAGCATATAATTTTTTTGTGATTATTGTTGAATTCGACCAAGCAAAAATAGCGATTTTTGTACTTACGTGTTATAGCGACAACACCAAAGAAGTGAAGTTAGGTTAATCCTAGTTAAATATACCAAAATATAATGAACATATAATACTTTATTAACAAAACTATGGAAACTACAACAGGGGATTATTGAAAGCAGGCCGCCTAAAACATATTGTATTAAATACCTAACCAACTCTATATATTTAATATTTAATTAAATTTTACATGCATAGTAGTTTATTTTACTGATACTAAGTTAATTGTCTCCGAATGCAGACAGAGAAACCGGTTTTACTTAGATCAAGAACTTGAATGTGGTCGCTTTAACACGTAAGTACCGCGAAATTTTTTATCAGTAAGTATTTTCAAGTTTCAGCCCTTTTTTTCTTTTTTTTTGTGGCAGGTGCTGAAGGCAGCGATAGGTTTCATTCGTAAAGTTGTATCTGTGTTAAATTTCCAGTAATAATAGTAATAATAGTGAAGTGAAATTTGTCTAATGTACGTGATATGTATGGTGAACAAGTAAACAAAGTGGTTAATGCATAATATAGTATATAATAACAAGAAAATACTGGTCCCTAATATCTAATATTTTTCCTCAATTCCTTCACCCAGGAAATTTTGGCGTAAAAAGATTTTTTTTTATCCTAACATGCTTTCTGTTTTTGTTGCTTAAAGTCAGAAGAAAAAATTTTGCGGAAACAAGATGTTGCCATGATAAAAGTTTTTAAGTATTATAACCAAAATCATGTAATTTTTCATATTTGTAAGTGGTGTAACGGGCTCAAATCGGGCGTTTCCTTTGGCACGATATTTGGTTGACCTCATTTTAAAACTGAGAAAACTCCCTCTATAGGTGTCTAGACGGTCATTTTATAAGGAATCGTGCATAAACATGCCTCCCCAGGTGGTAGAATCAATTTTGATTGATCGAGAGTCAGTTTCTTTCTGGAAGTGAGACAGTCAACATAAAAATGGATGCTTATACATTATCTAATATTGAAAGTGCTGATGAAACGGGACCTAGAGTGCCTAAAGTAGCATTGGAAAGAACAAGGGGTTCCCGACTAACACTAAAATGGGTCAAGATGTATAATGGATATGTTTTAACATTCAGAAAATTCAAGTCGGAAGAACAATTGTGCTTTGCGGCTAAGGTGAATATAGTCCATATACAGAGACTACAAGACGGATTAAGTGCGCTGGTGAAATATTTTGCAGAAAACAATTTATAGAATGGTAGTGGGAGTGTTAAGATGGATATATTTGAGGATCAGAAAATCTTACGTAATCTAGTAGAATTGGAAAAATGGTTAGTTTTAGATTTCTGAAATTATCTCTTC
The DNA here is from genome assembly GCF_049724085.1 of Artemia sp. Qi Xiang Cuo. Taxonomy (NCBI): domain Eukaryota; kingdom Metazoa; phylum Arthropoda; class Branchiopoda; order Anostraca; family Artemiidae; genus Artemia; species Artemia sp. Qi Xiang Cuo. The sequence continues at coordinate 5,114,400 of NW_028297431.1, forward strand.
TAAGAAAAACACTTTCTTGAGAAATGCTTAATGATGTAATGGAATAAATGATATTAGAACCTGCTTAATATTTTACTAGGCATAGGTGCACATAAATAAAAAGTATAAATAACTCACTACTCTTATTAATTTCTATACTGTACTTACTACATACTACTTTGCTTTCTTTACTCTAGTACTCTACTTACACTTACAACTATACTCACTACCCTTACTACTTTCTATACTGTACTTTCTACTTACTACATACTACTTTACTCTACTGTACTTACTACTTCCTACATACTACTTTACTTTCTTTACTCTAGTACTCTGCAACTATACTCACTACTCTTACTACTTTCTATACTGTACTTTCTACTTACTACATACTACTTTACTCTACTGTACTTACTACTTCCTAGGCTACATACTACTTTACTTTCTTTACTCTAGTACTCTACTTACACTTGCAACTATACTCACTACTCTTACTACTTTCTATACTGTACTTTCTACTTACTACATACTACTTTACTCTACTGTACTTTCTACTTACTACATACTACTTTACTCTACTGTACTTTCTACTTACTACATACTACTTTACTCTACTGTACTTACTACTTACTACATACTACTTTACTTTCTTTACTCAAGTACTCTACTTACACTTACAACTACACTCACTACTCTTACTACTTTCTATACTGTACTTTCTACTTACTACATACTACTTTACTCTACTGTACTTACTACTTACTACATACTACTTTACTTTCTTTACTCTAGTACTCTACTTACACTTACAACTATACTCACTACTCTTACTACTTTACTCTACTGTACTTACTACATACTACTTTACTTTCTTTACTCTAGTACTCTACTGTACTTACTACTTACTACATACTACTTTACTTTCTTTACTCTAGAGCTCTACTTAAACTTACAACTATACTCACTACTCTTACTACTTTACTCTACTGTACTTACTACTTACTACATACTACTTTACTTTCTTTACCCTAGTACTCTACTTACACTTACAACTATACTCACTACTCTTACTACTTTACTCCACTGTACTTACTACTTACTACATACTACTTTACTTTCTTTACCCTAGTACTCTACTTAAACTTACAACTATACTCACTACTCTTACTACTTTACTCCACTGTACTTACTACTTACTACATACTACTTTACTTTCTTTACCCTAGTACTCTACTTACACTTACAACTATACTCACTACTCTTACTACTTTCTATACTCTACTTTCTACTTACTACATACTACTTTACTCTACTGTACTTACTTCTTACTACATTCTACTTTACTAGGCTTAGAAGCAAACAAATAAAAATAATATAAAAGAACAAAGATGAAAAGAAGACAAAAAGTTAACAATTTGACATTTGACAACTTTAAACAATTTGACAAATTTACAACAATTTAACAAAGAAGTAATTTCTAGATTATGATGAATGCAATAAATAAATTTTATGAGATTATTGTATTAAATTCTTCTATGAATTCTAGTATTTCCCCCCAGATAACTTTGGGGGGAAATGAGCGTGGGAGGGGGTCCAGTTGCTCTCCAATCTTTTTGGTCACTTGAAAAGGGCACTAGAACTTTTAATATCCGTTCGAATGAGCCCTCTCCCAATTCTTCCACCAGTACAGACCCATTGGTTGTTCCTTCAGGCCTACAAAAAGAGGCTTATTGATCCTTGGGTTGTTTTTACTCAGTATTTCATAGAAACCACGTTTGACGACCCAACTGCAACCAATAACCTTATCTTGTCAATATTACAAAGCATGTTGACAAAGCCATATCTTGAATTCATGGACTACTCTCTCGGCCTCTCTAATGAATTCAACACAGTTTTTCTATCTAAGCTTCCACTTCTTCACTCTCTAAAGGCAAGTGCCACCAAACTTGTGAATGATGTTGCGTCTAACTCCCAGAAACGGGACTATATTCGCAATGTTGGTTTGTTTACCGAGCTGGATCCTTACCTTTCAAGTGAGTACTACCTGCCTTTAGACCAAACATTTATGGGAATAGATGTAACCGATTCAATGCAAGAACTCGTATATGTTCAAGAGCCAAGTGATAATATTGATCTCTTTTCCCAGTCTGTCTTTCTCCAATCACACTCAACTATTAAAAAAGGCACTGGCCCTTTCAATTTCCAATCAAATGAGCCCTTTTGAAGTTTTTACGATAACGCTTTCAATAAAAACCTTATATGTCCCCAGGGGATAACTTACAAACCTCGCCCTGAGGGCTGGGGGGGGGGTTGTCATCCTCCCAGACCTAATTTCCCGAGCTTTCTACTACGTTGAACAAAATGACTATCTGAAAATTTTGATTGGATATGTTTGGGAAAGTGGTGGGCGTGAGAGTGGATTCTGATCAAACTTTGTGGGTGACTGCCAGTAGTCAATGCTACCCGCCCTCGTAGGTAATACTTGTCCAGGTCCAGGTGTCTTGATTTTGTAACTATTGTAAAATTTTGAAAAATAAACCATTAAACCAACCAAGTTTTGTCAAAAGAAGGCATACGTTTGGTCCGTTACAGAAAGAAATTACAATTCTTTTTTCGGTGCTTTTCCCTTTTTTGTGTAGGACCGATTGGAGCATTTAATAAGCTTTTTCGGTATTACGCTGATGCACAATTGGGGGTCTTGAGAAGGGAACATGTTAAAAAAAACAATTCTTACTTCATAGTATGCAGAAACATTGTAGTTAACACATTTTGAAGCCGCTTCCACTATACTTTACCCCCCTCCCCTATTTCGATATACAAATATATAGCCCACATTATGTATTTCCCGTGTGTTTTTCGCTTCTTGATTTTATCAACGTTGGTTCAATTTACGGTTGAAACAAGGGTGACGCATGGTAAAATACATGGGAAATATAACATCTGGGCTGTATATTTGCACATTAGGGGGCTCGGGTAAAGCATAGCGGTAGCGGTTTCAGAAAGTGTTATCCACAATTTTTCTGCATATTGTGAGGTAAGAATCGTTTACTTATTAGGAGTCTCAAACACTCATATCCAGGGGCAAAACACATGAAATTAGGTGAAACATAATTTATATATTCGGGCAGGAAGAATGGGGTGCATAGGCAGGGAATAGGACTCATGATACATAAGAATCTGCTGAGACTTGTTTAGGTTGGGAAGGTGTTAATCATGGGAGCCCATAAGAGCGAGGGGGTGCCAGCCCCCTGGCTGAATGACGCTGCCTTATATTTTGTTTTGAGATTTCTATTATACAGCGTTGGAAGTGCCGATTAGACCAAGTAAGCCCCCCACCTGAAATTTAGTTTATAGGCACCCATGGTGTTAATAATAGAATGCTAGTGGCTCATTTTATGACTAAATAGTGTAGGGTGCTAGGCATAGCAGTATATAATCTTGTAGAACCGACTAATGGAGATAGTAGTGACTCAGATGAATTTTACTTATAGCTACAGGAACAAATAGACAGGGTCCCAGGTAGAAATATGATATTTTTATTTAGAGATTTTAATGCCCAGGTAGGTAGAAATATCGATAGATGGTATCCTAGCATAGGTAAATTTGGTGAATTTCATAGTCTATTTGGACTTTTTTTTTCTAGGTTAAGGTTGCTAGGTGACCTTCACTATGCTATGGTGACGAGTTTTCTGGAGGTTTTTTTTTCTGTGTGTGTGTGTGTGTGGGGGGGGGGGGGGGTCGGAGGAGGGGTTTACATGGGAGGATATTTTCATGGAGGATGTTTCCTTGGGGGAAGGGACATGTCTATGAAGGGGGCACCGGATTTCCCAGCATTATTTAAAAAAAAGATCAGAAATTAAATAAAAAGCAAGTTTTTTCAACTGAAAATAAGGAGCAACATTAAAACTTAAAACAAACAGAAATTATTACGTATATGATGGGGGTTCGCCTCCTAGTCAATACCTCGCTCTTTACGCTAAAGTTATTTTAGTACTTTCAAAAGAGCTATCAATTCTAGTTAAACGGCCTCTGTGACTCAGGGATTTGTGATTCGAACAAAATTTGAACTTTAGCGTAAAGAGCGAGGTATTGACTAGGGGGAAAACCCCCTCATATACGTAATAATTTCTGTTCGTTTTACATTTTAATGTTGCTGCTTACTTTCAGTTGAAAAAACTGTTTTTTTTATTTAATTTTTATATACAGAGAAGAGATGTACGTGTTTTTGCGTTTTCACTGAAAAAAAAACACAAATAAAGAGGGAGGGGAGGGAGGAGAGACCCTTTTTACTAACTGAAAATTAACAAAAGATTTAGAGAATTTTCTCTGGAGTTTGAGGACGTCAGATATGGACTTTAAGCTTGACAGGGACGTTATATATATGTGTGTTTTTTCTCTGCACCGTAGTAAAACGTAAACAAAGGCCCCCATATGTAACTAAAAATTGGCAACAAGTTTGTGCCATTATCTCAGAAGTTTGAGAAAGTCTTAGATTTAAATCCGCAGGATGAAAGCGTTATTGAACATGCATTCAGTGGCGTCAATACACGTAAATCAAGGGGGTGGGCTAAAATACCCTTTCAAAATCGTGGGGGGGGGGGTCATTCTGTTATTTTTATAAATTTTTCATTAAAATACCATAATAGAGTATTTTTCAATGAAAATGCACCCCCCCCCCCCAAAAAAAATCTAGTGGGAAAGGGCAAAATATAGAAGGGGGCAAATGCACCAACTATTTTACCCCAATTGATGGCCCTGCATACAATGCTTTACTGACCATTATTTTGAGTACCGCTTAGAAGACGGTTTATCATAAAACTGTTAAACCTGCATTATAACAGGCGAGCCAACAGGGGGGGGGAGGGTAATTATCGGCTAGATTAAAAAAAAACTTGCATCTTCGTTGTGAAGTCAAAAGTTCCAAGATTTTAGAGAATACATTTTGGTTCATCTTCATTTAAAAAAATAAAAAATCCTTGCCCCTTCTCCTATTTTTGTGGATTGGTGCCACTATATCAAAGTTCGAGAATGTTAGATACGATCTTTAAGCTTTGTTTGTACGTGCTTGCGTCTCCACTGAAATAACATATAGAACACAATCCCCGTTTTCTAACTAAAAATAGAAATGAGACACTAACCAAAACTAGAGCAAGTTCTCAAAATCATCCTTTCCCAAACACTTTCTACGTGTGATTGAGCAGTCCTAAGTTTTATATTGATAGTCTTATAATAAAAGTAACTACCTTCTGAAGGGCAGATGTAATAAGGGTGGAGTCAAGCTTAGCAATATTTCCTGCCTCTGTCTCTTTTTGCTTCAAAAAGTGATTGTGCATAACTTTCACTATCATTTATTAAGTTTAGTATTTGACCTTTAAATTTTTGCATTCAAGCACTATATTCACTAATCAACTGAAATACGCTTACTTCATTGCTTTTACGAGGTTTAAAACCGGTATAATTATTATAACGTCACTCCCTTTTTGCAATTAGATTTTCCTAAATTTTCTAATATTTGCATTAGAAGTGAATTTATAGACAAGAAAAAAAATTATGGAGAAGCTAAATCGTAAGGGTGCTATAATATGGCAATTATCTTCTAAACTGGTTTGTCGATATGCCTTTACTAGTTTGGATATCCTCCTTCACTAATCCCCTCGGAAACTCTCTGATCCTCCTTTCTTTTGAAAAATCCTTAAATAACTCCCTCCCCAAAATGACATATTTACGTTCACCTAAGCCAGGTTTTCTAGATAAAAATGTCATACCTCCCTAGAAACCCTCTTCCAGCCCAACCCATTTTACTCAACTTTTCCGCAACTCGTCCCCCATTTAATTGAACCCCCTTTCCACTTAATCTTAACTCCTTTTGTAATGTTTAATGATGTTTGGCATTTTCATAACTAAAAACTATAACATACTATAAATGTATTTGCCTTCGGCATTAGATCCTTAGCTCAAATAATGAATGTAAAATAAAATGACTGCATCTTATACAAAATAGCCCATTCGGGATATTCTCAAATGAGCTGGGCCTTTTTGTCAATAAACCTGACAAACAAGATTTATTTTTGTTGATTGAAATTTCAGACTCATAGATATTTTTGATTCTTTGTTATAATCTGCATGCATAGCGTCTGATCACTTAAATATATAACATTCGTTAACCAACATTAATATAAAAAAAAATCGAAACCTGTGAAAATTCGATCGGCTTTTGGATACGGTTACGATTTTCTGACAATAAAACATTATCGAAAAAAGACAAAAGCAATTAGTTTGGCAAAAAAATAAAGTAAAAAGTATAATTAATTACACTAAGCATAAGGTTCCACTCCGTTTTCAAAAATTGATATAGCAAAACAATTCTTTCATCTTGCTTATTAGCTTACCTTTGTTCAGTCTATACTCAGTACCTCATTCTGGATTAACACGGCTTTGATTCAAAATCAAATGAAACCTTGTTCCTGTATCTTCTCCTGTTTTTGTTCTTGCATTTGATCTTGTGTTGGTTCTTGTTTTTGTTCCCGTGTTCCTTCCCTTCTTTGTTGTTTCGTTCTCGTGCTCCTTTCTTAAAAAAAAATTCCCGTTTTGGTCCCTGTGTTTGTTCCCATGATTGCTCCTTTTTTTACGACTTTTGAATTGTCCTACAATTATATTTTTCCCCTTTCCAAAATCCATATGCCCTATATATCTTGTATTTTTCTAACATAAGTGAAAGACTTGGCTGTTTATATGTTGCTGTTCAAGCGATCCAAAATTCCAGGTCTCTGGTTGTTATGAAAAATGGCTGTAAGTTGCTTCCAAGAAGTGCAGTTCTTAGGAAAAACTCCATTTTACTTTTCACTTTTGGCTTTTTAAAAACTAGCAACAGCTTCCAATTTCAAGTCAAAAGAGCCTCCTTCTATTCTATGACGGTCCCTTCTATTTGAAGGGATTGGGAAACAAAAACTTGGAAGACAGTTCGCACTTTACTAAAGGCCCACCAAAAAGGTAGCATTCCGATTTTCGGGAAAGCAACTGAGTTTTTATTCTGAGAATTTTTAAAGATATTGTTAACAAAATACCCCTCCGACTCTCTATCTATGTGGCATAGTTGCACAAACTACGTGGAAAAGTTTAAAGAAGGTAGGAAGTCAAATGTTGATTTGATACCCTATTTTAACAAAAAAATATTGCCTTTTTTGTTTGATTGCCTAAGTTAGACCATGAACTTTTTTGTAAATTTCATTGTGTACGTTTAAAAAGGAATAAAAACGAGCCAAAATTAATATAAAAATAACTTGGGTTCAGAGTTCATGGTGTTAAGACCTATTTTTGGATTTAACCGATCGCTAATAATTTGTAAAGGATTATAGTCTCTTCTTGACCTTCAGCCAAAATTTTGAAAATCATTAATTCAGTGAATAAAGGATTATAATTTGAATCAGCATTTCAACTTGATTGAGAACTCCCTTGGGACTGTGGATTTTCTTATTGATATTTTCATAGCAGTTTAACATTGACTACAATTATGAAAAACAGAACAAAAATAAAACAAAAAAAACCATAATTATTGTCAAATAACGATGTTTTAAAATGTGGTATTTTCAATATAAAATGAAAAAGAGGAACTTAAAGCCTAAATCACCATTTTTAACATTAACTACAATTATGAAAAACAGAAAAAAAAAAAATATAATTATTGCCAAATAACGGTGTGCTAAAATATGGTATTGTCAATATAAAATGAAAAAGAGGAACTTAAAGCCTAAATCACTTTTAACATTGACTACAATTATTAAAAACATAAAAAAAAAAAAAAATAATTATTGTAAAATAACTATGTTTTAAAATGTGGTATTGTCAATATAAAATTAAAAAAAGGAACTTAAAGCATAAATCACCATTTTTAACATTAACTACAATTATGAAAAACAGAACCAAAAAAAAAAAAAAACATAATTATTGTAAAATAACGATAATGTCAAATATTGTATTTTCAATATAAAATTAAAAAGAGGAACTTAAAGCATAAATCATCATTTTTAAAATTAACTAAAATTATGGAAAACAGAAAAAAAAAAACACATAATTATTGTCAAATAATGGTGTTTTAAAATATGGTATTTTCAACATAAAATGAAAAAGAGGAACTTAAAGCCTAAATCACTTTTAACATTGACTACAATTATGAAAAACAGAACAAAAACAAAACATAATTATTGTCAAATAACGATGTTTTAAAATTTTTTTTTTTAAATATAAAATTAAAAAAATTAAATTAATCCATAAAACACAATTTTTAAAATTAAAAAAAATTATGAAAAACAGAACCAAAAAAAAAAAAAAAAAACATAAATATTGTCAAAAAAACAAAATTTAAAATATGTTATTTTAAATATAAAATTAAAACGAGTAACTTAAAGCCTAAATAAAAATTTTTAAAATTAACAAAAATTATGAAAAACAGAACAAAAAAAAAAACATAATTATTTTCAAATAATGGTTTTTTAAAATATGTTATTTTCAATATAAAATTAAAAAAAGTAACTTAAAGCCTAAATAACCATTTCTAAAATTAAATAAAATTATGAAAAACACAACAAAAAAAAAACAAAAAAAAAACATAATTATTTTCAAAAAAACAAACTTTCAAATATGGTATTTTAAGTATAAAATTAAAAAGAGGAACTTAAAGCCTAAATAACAATTTTTAAAATTAACTACAATTATGGAAAACAGAAAAAAAAAAACAAAAAATTATTGTCAAATAATTTTGTTTTAAAATATGGTATTGTCAATATAAAATGAAAAAGAGGAACTTAAAGCCTAAATCACTTTTAACATTGACTAAAATTATGAAAAACAGAACAAAAACAAAACAAAAAAAACCATAATTATTGTCAAATAACGATGTTTTAAAATGTGTTTTTTTAAATATAAAATGAAAAAAATTAAATTAAAGCATAAAACACCATTTTTAACATTAACTACAATTATGAAAAACAGAACAAAAAAAAATTAAAAAAAAAAAAAATTATTTTAAAATAAAGTTACTTTAAAATATATTATTTTAAATAAAAAATTAAAAATACTAACATAAATCCTAAATAACAACTTTTAAAATTGAATAAAATTATGAAAAACAGAACAAAAAAAAAAACATAATAATTTTAAAATAACAGTGTTTTAAAATGTGGTATTTTCAATATAAAATGAAAAAAAGGAACTTAAAGCCAAAATAACAATTTATAAAATTAACTACAATTATGAAAAACAGAACAAAAAAAACAAAAAAAAACATAATTATTGTCAAATAACGATGTTTTAAAATTTGTTATTGTCAATATAAAATGAAAAAGAGGAACTTAAAGCCTAAATCACTATTTTTATCATTAACTAAAATTATGAAAAACAGAACAAAAAAAAACATAATTATTGTCAAATAACGATACTGTCAAATATGGTATTGTCAGTATAAAATGAAAATGAGGAACTTAAAACCTAAATCACCATTTCTAAAATTAACTACAATTATGAAAAACAGAACAAAAAAAAACAAAAAAAAACATAATTATTGTCAAATAACGATGTTTTAAAATGTGGTATTATCAATATAAAATGAAAAAGAGGAACTTAAAGCCTAAATCACTATTTTTAGAATTAACTACAATTATTAAAAACAGAAAAAAAAAAAACATAATTATTGTCAAATAACGATACTGTCAAATATGGTATTGTCAGTATAAAATGAAAAAGAGGAACTTAAAGCCTAAATCACCATTTTTAAAATTAACTACAATTATTGAAAACAGAACAAAAAAAAAACAAAATTCCAAGTCAACTGCGCCTTTACTACTTACTTACTACTATTTACTACATATTTACTACGTATTTACTGCGTATTATTACTTTATTGCGTATTATTTTGAATTCTTCCAGTTTTTCGGCATATTCACTATTTAGATAATGTACATACAATTGATTTCTTAACCCTAGAAGGGTAAGCTTTCGTAAATTTTACGACGCAAAAACACTTTTTCGCGGTTGCCATGGAAACGGATGCATTGTGCGAACCGACCTCCCCGATATGCTAATATTATGACTATCCAGTTCTTGTGGCGTCACCGAGGTTTTATTATCCGAACCGATTGTGGAAATATTAAGGGTGTGTAGTAAAATTTACGAAAGCTTACCATCTACGTAAGTTTTTCACCTGTTTCAGGAAAAGGGATTTTTTACCAAAACTTGGTAATTACTAAGTTTCTTCGGACTGTGAGGTTAGATCAGTTTTTTAACGTTGTTGACAAGCTTCGTAGCAAATTTCGTGAGGAAATAGCACATGAAAATGCCGAATTTGGCTATTTTCTGATTTAACAAATGAGCAGCAAAAATTTTTCACACTGACAAATAGAAATGTCACGACTGACAACTGGTTTATATCGATTCTATTTGCCACAGAACTACTGAAAGAACCGTATCGACTGACTACAGTTGGTACAGTAGAAGAGAACAAGAGAGACATTCTAGAAGAGCTGCTTGTAAGCAAAGGGAGAATCACAGGAGCCTCAATGTTATGTTTCGATCGGGAGCTGACTCTAGTGTCCTATCTTCCTAAGCCATCAAAAAGGGTCCTGCTTCTGTCAACTTGCCATGAGGGTACCAGTATCACGTATCCAAGCAAGAAGCCTGAGATCATTGAGTACTACAATAACACCAACAGGTGGCCCATGTGCATGTTTTATGGGCTGATCAACATCGCGTGTATCAACAGTTATGTCATCTACTCCTTCAATATCTCCAAATCTGGTGGAAGACCAGTTTCACGAAAAGATTTCATGAATGTTCTGTTCAAAGAGTTGACCCAGCTGCATATGACCACTCGCTTAGAAACCCCCACTTTGCAGCGCTCGATCAGACTTGATATCAGTCAAACAATGGAGGTAACAGGTGAAATACATTCAGGAACGTCTGTGGAAGGGAGAAGAATGACCTGCAGCTTCTGCCCAGCGCGCAGTCGCCGAATGACTACCAATTTTTGCAACCACTGCAAAAGGCCATTCTATGGTGAGCACCGTGCGAAGTCATGCACACTATGTGTCTCCAAGAAATGAAATCAACCTTTTGTGCTGTGTGAAACATTATCTGAAGATCTGTTTTCGATAATTCCCACTTACTTTTAAAATATACTTAAGTGATGAGTTTTAAAAGTCAATGTTTCTGCAAGTAGTAATTTTTACGAAAGATTACCATCTACGTAACTTTTTGGGAAGCTTACCTTTCTAGGGTTAAAAATGACGCTTCAAGAATTTCTGTAGTTATCCAGGGCTTCCTGGGGTCATTCTTATGGGGTTTCAAACATTTCACTGGGCAAGTCGCATAAAAATATTGGCTGTACAATCTCCATCATGCGATCCCAACCCTCCCCCTTCCCACCTTGACCTAGTTTACGAGTACAACCCTATTTAATATTATTTAAACCAGGTTCAAATTTTGCAAAAATGGTAACTTTTTATCATTTTGTCTTTTAAGAAGACTTAAATAAATAAATATTTAAGCTTTATTGAATTTGGGCTTACCACCTAACATAAGTTTGCATAAAAAGTTTTGTTTTAAAATTTCCCTTTTAGGTTTCTTCATAATGGTAGTTGTTTTTAAATCGCTACTCCATAGATCGTAAAGTTTATATACCCAGAATCAGAAGAAAATTAATCCCTTTATAATCTAAATTAAAATGGGAAACATTTTTTCGGTAAATAATCTTGATTTCAGGATCGGTAGATATAACTTGAACTTATGGAATTCAAATTTCGTTCATTAACTTTTATTAAGACCAGTAGCCTATGAGAAATCGCAAAATACCCAAGACAATGAACAAGTCCTAATGGGGGGCCCTGGGTCTATCAAAATATTTCAATGGTTATCCAGGGAATTTGATATCATTTTCTTCTGTCTCCACTTTAAATGAAAAATAATTTTCTTTTCGGCATACCTGCTTTCAATAAAAAAAATGAGGTATTATCATTTAAAAATGATAGCCCCCTATCCCCCCCTATAGGCAATAATTTACAATTTATTTATGAATCATATTTTTGGGGTAACTTCCGGTTCAATCTTTAAGGATTATAGTTGGCGCATAATAATGTTGCCTTAACCTTCCAAACCTGGCTTGTTAAACCAGCTACAAACATTTATTTGATTAGGTCGCGAATCTATTTAGCGAATCTCAAGCAATGGCTTATCCTTGGCGTACAGTCCTTACAAAAGAAGAGGGAGGGTTGTACTTTTTCACCCTCCCAAAACTACCATCTCGTAATAGCTGATGCCTCAAAGGTTAAAAATTAAGCAGATGAAACCGAGAATCTTTTTTTTCGTAGGAAAACAAATGGATGACTTTCTCCATGGATCGCATTTCCCCGACTTTCTCACCCAACTACACCGCTGATAGCTAATGAACAGACATAAAGTCTTACTTTGACCGTCACCGACTAAAATAAACGGAATGATGTTTGGCTTCAAGACTTTGTTTAGCTTAGTAATATCTGCTGCCATAAAATGCTCTTCCTTGAAATGCCTCGTGCATATGAAGTCTTTTTGCCATTTTCGGATTTCCCAGCAAATCCTCACGTTTCACAGCTCTGAGCCATTCTTCCCGTCTGTAAAAAAGAAAAAAAATAACCAGTAGTCAGATTTGGTTTGTTTTTGCCAGTTCAGTCCTATCCAAAAGTAATGCCCCGCTTCATATCGGACATTAGAATTAGAGTTACATTGAAGAGAATCCAATTTCGGCCACCAAGAGCCAATATCATCGATGTTAAAAAAAAAGCCAATAATTCAGAAGATAAACAATTCACATTTCTGTCTCTTTTTTAGAGACTATCAATAAGAAAAAGCATAAACCGGTAGAATGCGGGAAAAAATTCAAAATGAATGTTCTTTCTTACGAGGAAATGGAAACAATAAAGAAAAAAATATAACTAAAGCTTATACTACCATCCCTTCCATAAGAACCTTAAATACCGTAGGGTATTTGTATCAACATGAAAAGCCTCGTTATATGATATCTGGACTATTTTGAATAAATGGACTGTCTGTTTTGAATAAATATCTATTGGGTACATCTCAGGAAAATACGACGTGTTTGTGCGTGTGTGTATGTGTGTGTGTGGGGGGGGGGTCTCTGCGCTTTGATCACTTTGACTCTTAAAAAGGGAACTAGAACTCATGATTACCAATATAATGAGTCCCCTCCAAAGCATATTCGACCACCCTTTTTTTAAGAACCTTATATTCCATAAGGGCATAACTTACAACGCTTTCCCTGAGAGCTGTAGTGGAGGGGGGCTGTATTCATCACAGACATAATTTCCGAAACCTTCAACTACGATGAACAAAATTGTTATCTCAAAATGTGATTTGAGGTGTTAAGGTAAATGCTGAGCGTGAAGAGGAGGGAGGGGGGCTGTTTGATCTTAAATCACTTTGACTCTTAAATAGGGCACTATGACTTCCAATTTCAAATCAAATTAGACACATCTGATGTTTATACGACCACCCATTCAATAAAAACCTTATATGCCCTCATAAAATAGCTTTAAACTCTATCTCCAGGGTGCTGGGGGGTCACACAATACAGAAATTTCATTCAAGAAATTATGAAAAAATTGTAAGTAAGTAACAAACTCTTTCTTGTATTCACCTTTTGGATACACATTACAGACATTTCATTCAACAAATTATGAAAAAATTGTATATTAAGAGCTATATTTGTGAGTTTTTCACTGACAATTTTTTAGCCAAGCCTTGACCTCCCTAATTGAAGGATATGAACTAGATTCATATGAACGTATTTTCATCGTAATTTGCATATTTTCGTTGGAAAACACACTGAAAAGCCATATTAAGAGCTATATTTGTGAGGTTTTAACTGACAAATCAATTTTCTATCCAAATCTTGAACACCCTAATTGAAGGATATGAAAGAGATTCATGAGAACGTATTTTCATCGTATTTTGCATATTTTCGTTGGAAAACACACTGAAAAGCCATATTAAGAGCTATATTTGTAAAATTGAAACCTTGCAAAATAGATCTTCTGTTTAATAAAGTACAACAAAATTATTTTCAGCTTCACAAATTTACCTTAAATTGCATTGTCCAGCAAAATAAGGAAACATCCTGTAGAGCTGCACTTTGCTCACTCCCAATTTATAAGGTTTTAAAAAAGATACTATAAAATATTGTGGTTGGATTACTACTTTGTAAAATACCAGGAAGCAGCAAAACAATCCCATGTACCGTAAGTATTTTTCCCTTAAATCAGAGAGCACCGGGCACTTTCGGAGAAAATGGTCCAAATCTTCGTTCTCATCTCTACAAAGAGGACACACATACGGACCTTCAGGATCAACTATCCCTATCGAAGACCATTTGCCTGCTCTGGATTGGAAGGCAATTTGCCCTAAGCTGAATCTATCGACATAAAATACTAGCCGGTAAATTAAATTTAAAATAACTTTCTTTTCCAAAACTAGGTTTAACCAGATTATAATGACTCAATGTAACAGAATTTAAAACCAGCCGTTGCCAATATTGAATTTCTTGACCCTCGAGGATAAATCGTACCTGGTTTACTAAATTTGTTGGTAGATCACGGGAACCAAAGTATAGTCCTTCTAATGAACTCTACGACTTTATGTTCCTTCCGGTTTTTCTGGTAGGTAAACATGTCATTACGCCTTTGCCAAGAGGAACGAGTACGAATACCGGTCCTAGTGTGATTGATTTTTTGGACAATTGCCTTTAGTCAAGACTAGTTTGTTAAGAATGTGTCGTTGCTAAA